>NC_134844.1:6363636-6666666 GCF_965363235.1 Mytilus galloprovincialis
TAACCTGTAGAAACATTACAAACATTGCAAAATAATTGAAAAAAAACACACAAAATATAAAGCAAGAGCAACACGAATACTATTTTAATCAAACTATTAGTAATCTCATGTACCTCGGAAGGGTAATTAGCTCCTGTCATACCTGAGCAAGACAAGGGTAACTGTTATCTTTTCATACCTTCTCTATCTTCTTTTGTTGGTGTAGATATGACGTCATGATCTACAAACTGGCCAAAGAACGTCAGTAAAACAGTAAATTGACAGCCTCTAGGTGGGCTGATACCTCCATTGTGAACAGAAGTACTGATGTGTCGGGGATTAGGCAATGGTTCACCACTTACACTCAGATAACGGGGAATAATGCCAATGTTCTTACCTTTTTACAAAATAGAATAAAAGTTTAGACATCAAATACATGCAAAGCAGTTTTACGGAAGTCAAATATCATTATAGGTAAGATTTCCGAAAAATGTACGTTCTTGTAATATGAAGAAAAAAAACTAATGTCGATGTGTGACGTATAAAAATTCGAAACATTATTCAAAAGTTAAACCTTGAACCTTTGAAACAAGAAACAAAATATTAATTAAATTTCGGTCGGCCGAAGTGCTTTTGTTAATTCACCTTCATCGCGAACACTAAATCCTTAACATTTGAAATACATAGAAACGGCAAAAAGGCAAATCTCGTCATCATAATGATGAATATTATAGTTTATCAAATAAACAAAGCATATGAACTTTATAGTGTATAGTGAATGGGAGCCGTCACGGAGGGCACCGGTGTACCCCTAGAGTAAACAATTAAGAGTGAATATCAGGAAGCATTACACAATAGGTGGAAAGTGAATGAAACTAATTTCTCCTGGTTTCCATTAAAACATAACATATTGAGGTACTCATACAGTTTTGTGTGTTTTTCACCTTAATCTATGATTTGGCCGCTTTCCATATGTTTGACAAAATAATTGATGCTTGGTGACATTCTCTATTAAATTGTGGTGCAAATGAGAAGTAATCAGGGTTACTCGTTGTTTAAATAGCTTTTACCTTAGGAATCCTGGAATTTCCTGGTGCGACATGTTTTACCCTGAAACTCCTTGTAAAATTAGAAGATGTGGTATGATTGCCAATGAGAAAACTCTTGTTAGTAGGGGTTTGAATGTTAGAGATGTTAGATGTCAAGCCTATTCAACCGGTTTTTTTTTTGTTTTTTTTTTATTGTAATTCAGGTTACGAGGTAGCCAAATACATAGTAGATACATCCAAATGTGTAGGAAGGCCAAAACCTGGAAATTAAATAAATATTTAATATTATTCTCTCTTGGTTCTTTTCTAACTGTTTGTAAAGCTTTCTTTCTCAGTCGTGTCTGTCTTAAAATCTTTTTGATCATAATACTTACCATCCCCGTAGTGTGGAGGAATAAACCGAGGCTGTGGTGTTATAGAAGATCCCCACATTGGGTTTTTCAAATTGTTACAGACTCCATTTGGTTGTCTATATATGTCATCAGGGTTGCACATTATATTTTTCAAGGCACAGTTACTGTCCATTGCAGTAACAAATCTCTGGCTCATACCTAAGCTTTGAAGGTCGCCCATGGTTATACTCATTCTACAATTAGATCGGACTCATTCATACGGTTCCGGTACTTATCTTAAGTAATAGCTTTTTCTTATCACTAGTGTAGAAAGAACTACTGATCCTTCTATGATATCCGAGGTCGCCTCCGTGTTCAGGTAGGTTTCATCTTTAGTTTTCCGTATAAGGGCTTAAATTATGATTTGTCTTTTTGTCATTAAATATTTAGGCAAATTGTTACTTTTTTATTTTTTCACTTGTTATTTTGTATTGTACCATTGGCTCTTCTCGCTTTGTTTTAAATCTGAACACACTGAAAGGAGTATAATGATGACAGCATATGACGAACTTTGCTCATTATTGAAGCCCTTACGGTGAACTATAGCTGTTAAATTCTCTGTCATTTGGTCTCTTGTGAAGAGTTGTCTCATTGGCAATCATACCACATCTTCTTTTCTATATAGCTTACTTAAATGTTTTTGGTTTCCAATTTGTTTTTTCACGAGCTTTTCTAATGAAGTCTTGTCTACTAACATGTATTGTATGAGATAATTATATTGAACGTTTTGTAGAAATAAGAAATCATTCATTTACGATGTTTTTCTCTATTTTATTTTTTTACATTTTTTTTTTTTTTAGATTTGCGTGGAATTTTGTAAAGCATTTCCATGAATATTGGTGAACGTGAACATTACTCGTAGAATGTGTTTTGCACTTAACAGCTCATGCAATATATAAGTCTATTCGGGACAATATTCCTCGACGATTAATGTAATAGCCTTATAATATTGTTTTTATTATTATCATAATTGATATTGCAGTTGTTGTTGTTCCTTTTTATAATGACGAATAAAAGGGGATTGTGGTGTTATAAGTCATTACGACAGCAAATAATCCACTAAATAAGTAGTACTTACGATGTATCTATAGGTCAACATTGTCAAACTTTGGCCGCTGCTTTGTTTGTCCTTGTAACCAATTTGGCTTTGGTTACCGTGCAAATAAATTGTTCAGTCTTTTGATCCAAAACGGTGTAAATTTTTATCAATACATCTGTGTACTTTATTAATTAAGAGTTATGAATTTAAAATGGCGCGAGACCGGGTGTGTCTCTGGCTATGCATTCACCACCAGCCATGAATCTACTGAGGTATCTAGAGGAAGACATTGTCCTTGGAATCAATTTGTCTTCTGAATTAGTTACCTGACCAATTACTCCATGACCCTCCATCTTAATTGTCAGACCCAAAACTATTTCAATTTATGTTCTACTTTATTCATTATGGGTTTTTTTAATGATAAATGAATATTTGATTCTAACCTTCTTGTGATTATGTCTGAAGCAATTTCTGAGATATCAGCTGACCTGGCCATTGAGGAGACTCGTACTGGTGCTGCTTTCACTCTACTGAATAAACTCATTATGGACACTGGATCGTAACCCAGTCGCCTTTGTCCTATACCTGTTCAGATTAATAAAAGTGTCTGATTTTGTACTGTTTTAATTACATTTATATTGTATGTTTTTCCTTTGATATATATCCTCCAACTCTAAGATGTCAATAGTTATATAAATTAAAAAAACAAAAACAAACAAACAATGAACAAAATTGCTATTCAAAATAGAAAATGAATCCTATTGAGAAATATTTATATATAAATTGCTTGGCAATAATTTACAATTCACTGCCAAAGAAATATCACGATTTATTGCAAAATATAAAGTGATTCATTTATTGTTGGTATTTAGCGCAATGCAGCAAAATATAAAGTGATTCATTTATTGTTAGTATTTAACGCAATGCAGCAAAATATAAAGTGATTCATTTATTGTTGGTATTTAACACAATGCAGCAAAATATAAAGTGATTCATTTATTGTTGGTATTTAACGCAATGCAGCACATGAAAATGATTATAAAAAAGATGAGCAATGATTAAAAACCCGAATCGTGGTGTTCGGAAGAAAATTCATATTGAGCTATTCTAATATGGCTGATTATTTGGTGTTTTGTAGCGACGACATGTGCCTATTCTTTTGTGAAATCTACAAAAAGCGTCTCTAAGGTTTATAAAACGTGGAACTACCCGCAAACTCCGCAAATTAATGGTATTCGTCAAGATTTTCCATATTGATTGTCCCCTTGTTATCTTCTATATAACTAGAGGCTCTAAGCCTGTGTCGCTCAACTTTGTCTATGTGAATATTAAACAAAGGAAGCAGATGGATTCATGAAAAAAATGTGTTTTGGTGATGGTGATGTGTTTGTACATCTTACTTTACTGAACATTCTTGCTGCTTACAATTGTCTCTATCTATAATGAACTTGCCCCAGTAGTTTCAGTGGGAAATGTTAGTAAAAATTTACAAATCTTATGAAAATTGTTAAAAATTGACTATAAAGGACAATAACTCCTTAGGGGGTCACTTGACCATTTCGGTCATGTTGACTTATTTGTAAATCTTACTTTGCTGAACATTTATTTTATTGCTGTTAACAGTGTATCTCTACCTATAATAATAATAAACGTAAAAGATAATAACCAAAAACAGCAAAATTTCCTTAAAATTACCAATTCAGAGGCAGCAATCCAACAACGGGTTGTCCGATTCATCTGAAAATTTCAGGGCAGATAGATCTTGACCTGATAAACATTAGTCCATGTCAGATTTGCTCTAAATGCTTTGGTTTTTGAGTTATCAGCCAAAAACTGCATTTTACCCCTATGTTCTCTTTTTAGCCGTGGCGGCCATCTTGGTTCGATGGCCGGGTCACCGGACACAATTTTAAACTAAATACCCCAAAGATGATTGTGGCCAAGTTTGGATTAATTTGGCCAAGTAGTTTCAGAGAAGAAGATTTTTGTAAAAGATTACTAAGATTTACGAAAAATGGTTAAAAATTGACTATAAAGGGCAATAACTCCTAAAGGGGTCAACTGATATTTCGGTCATGTTGACTTTTTTGTAAATCTTACTTTGCTGAACATTATTGCTGTTTACAGTTCATCTCTATCTATAATAATATTCAAGATAATAACCAAAAACAGTAAAATTTCCTTAAAATTACCAATTCAGGAGCAGCAACCCAACAACGGATTGTCCGATTCATCTGAAATCTACAGGGCAGATAGATCTAGACCTGATAAACAATTTTACCCTTTGTCAGATTTGCTCTAAATGGTTCGGTTTTTGAGTTATTATAAGCCAAAAACTGCATTTTACACCTATCATCTATTTTAGCCATGGCAGCCATCTTGGTTGGTTGGCCGGGTCACCGGACACATTTTTTAAACTAGATTCTCCAATGATGATTGTGGCCAAGTTTGGATTAATTTGGCCCAGTAGTTTCAGAGGAGAAGATTTTTGTAAAAGTTAACGACGATGGACGCAAAGTGATGGGAAAAGCTCACTTGGCCCTTTGGGCCAGGTGAGCTAAAAAAGGAGATGTTGTATTATTGCCAATGTGACAACTACTTAAATCAACCGTAGTCTAAATGACGTAGATATTAGCAACAAAAGCTCACGGTGTGACCTTCAACAATGAGCAAATCCTATGCCCATATATTTCATATTAACAAATTTGAAACAATTCAAAAAGAACGATAACGGCCCAATTTATAAAAAAAACACAAATATGACAACTACCAACCACTTACTGCAGGCTCCTGACTTGAGACAGGCACACATATACAGAATGCGGTTGGATTTAACATTTTTGTGATCATTCATTTCTGTCTATAATCTTGGACAGTGGTGTCCCAGCACAAAATAAGATCTAAGTGTAAAAATTAAATGAAAAAAGCTAGACTCAATATATCGGTACGATGAATCAAAAGCAAAAACAACCACCAACTTTTTAAATATTAATAGAAACAAAGCACCGATATAAATACACTGTTACGCAGTTACTGAAAGCCAGTTTAAAACAACTAATAAATGTATCATGTTCTGCCAGACATAATGTTTTATTCTGACTTCCCTTGATGTTAGGGCATCTTTAAACCTTTTCATAACTGCTCTGTGTCACCATAAATTGAAACTAAAAAAGCCGCTTTATTTACAAACATCTTTGATTAGTAAAAACTAGATATATATGTAGGACTCAAATCTATGGCGGGTTCCAAATCTATGGCAGATTCCTAATCTATGGTAAACGTGACGTTACGAACGCCAAACAACTCAAATCTATGGCAGATTTTTGTTTTCTCCAAATCTATGGCAGATCTACAGAGAGTAACATATAACGTCACAATTGAATAACGCCATATTACATCTTCGCCGCCGCTAACGATGGCGGAACCCATAGACTTGAACACCATTCAAGATGAAGTAATTTTCCTGACAAAAATTTGCTGGTGGTTTAAAGGAAGATGTGACCTACTATTCCAAAGAGGGACAAGATGTGCTGTACCGGTCAATGCCCGTGATTAGGTCACCGCTATTTTCAGTATCGCATATTTATGAAAATGATTTTGGTAGTAGTCGTCTACGGTTTACGGCTGGAAAAGTTTATAAATTGAAAGATCAAATAACCGGATACAAATTTGATTTAAATCCACATCAAATAAAAAAGATGAATTAACGATATCGCTGAAATAAATATTATTTTCCTGACAAAAATTTGCCGGTGGTTTAAAGGAAAATATGACCTACTTTTCCGAAGAGGGACAAGATGTGCTGTTCCGGTCAATGCCTGCGTTGTGGACAGTTGTCTCATTGGCAATCATACCACATCTTCTTTTTTTATATGAATAAGGGCACCGCTATTTTTAGTATCGCATATTTTTAAAAGGAGTTCTGGTAGTATTCTACGGTATACGGCTGGCAAAGTTTATCATGTGAAAGATCAAATTACCGGATACAAATTTGATTTAAATCCACATCAAATAAAAAAGATGAATTAACGATATCGCTGAAATAAATATTATTTCAAAATTCAAACTGTACTTTATTTTTATTTGTTACTTTTTTATTATTTTTTTTTATATACAAAAAGCGGTCTTCTTTTTTGTTAAACGACTTATTAGTTGGTTTAGTGAATGGATTAAACAGATACCATGCACAGATTGAAAAAAAACAGTTTATTTTTTACAGAGCACATCATTTCATCTTGAAGTCTGTATTAAGGTTTATGAATTTATAATTTATGACTTTTTTTGTTGACCATTATGGAATGTTTATTTCACAAATGTTTATAGACATGTTCCCGTTGTCGTATATTTCCTCTTTCTTAAGACAAGGCATTGGTTGAAAATGTACAGCATTAATTGTTTTCCATTTGCAAAAAATTGCCATAGATTTTGAAACAATAAAAATCTGCCATAAATTAGGAAACTACAACACTTGCCATAGATTAGGATTGTAAAAAATCTGCCATAGATTTGGGATGGCATGACGTCACATTTACCATAGATTAGGAATCTGCCATAGATTTGGAACCCACCATAGATTTGAGTCCTACATATATAGGAAGATGTGGTATGAGTGTTAAATGAGACAACCCTCGATCCATGTCAGAATTTGTAAAAGTTTTGATTTTATATAAGATATACTTTTTTTTCCAAATGGTAAATATGAACTCGAATGAAAATATGACAACATTAAGCTTCTAAAAAAGGTAAAATCAAACACATTGAACAAAAAGACAAAAAAAAAACTCACCACTTGTCTGAAACCTTCTGTCAACTAATCCTACAGCTTCTGCAACGCATTCGGACACTATATCTATGCTTTGACCAGAATAAGGCTTCATACAAACACTCAGAAGAATGACAAAAACTAGCAACATCACCTTTACCGTCATTGCGTGGCCGAATAAAAATTAAATGGACCTTGTTAATAATGAATTAAAGGCTTAATTTGTTTTCCGCCAAACAACGTCCAGGGAATGAAGATACAAGTGCATTCAAGTCAAAAATAATCAATGAAATTATATCATCATTTGATAGCATAAATTTCCTAGGGTTCAAGGAACACCTTTTGATCTTTATGTTGAAAATCTATCATTTGTAATTAATTGTCCATATTTTTTTATTGTTAGGCGATTTATGTGTAAAGATGTTATTTAGGTGATTAACCCTACATTTTAATGAATACCACATTTCATTAAGGAATGACTGTAATATATTTTCTGTCTATGGGAAAAAAAATGCGGTGCACACTGAATAACCAGGGCAGCGGGTTATTTAAAAGTGTGCACCACATTTTAAGATAATTTCGAATAGATAGAAAAAAATTATTATCGTCATTCCTTATAATTTAATTTTGTGTTCCATTTTAAGGAGGAAATCATGAAAACATGTTGATGACGTCATGGTCACATAACAAAATTATTAAAATGTGGAGCAGGATCTACTTACCTTCCGAATCAACTGCGATCACCCCCAGTTTTTGGTGGGATTTGTGTTGCTTAGTCCTTTTTTTCTATGTTGTGTTTTGTGTACTATTGTTTGTCTTGTTTTTATAACCATGGAGTTGTCAGTTTATTTTCTATTTATGAGTTTAAATGTTCCTCTGGTATCTTTCGCCCCTCTTTTAAATGTGAGGACCACCTTTTTAAAGGTTTTTCGTGGCTTTAGTGGCTTTGAATTAGCTGCCTGTCAGTAACTGCGAGTACTCTCATATCTGTATACCTCGTGTCTTTCTGTTGTTGGGATGTACAAGTACCCGTCCACGTCCGTTTTGTGTTTTTGTTAGTTGTATTTATATCTATCTGATGAGTTAAGCCTTTTTCAACTGATTTTTATAGTTAGTTCTTATGTTGTACGTTTTGTCGTAGTTTAAAGCCAGTGTTTATGTATAACTTTTTACTGTATAGTACATTGTTTACTTTAATATTCTTCGATATAAATAGGATGAAATCGCTGTGGAGTGTAATGCTAACCATGAAAACAAACTTTATCTCTTCTCTATTTCAATTTTGGGCAGATGCACAACTTATATTACACAATATCAGCACATATTGTTTTCCTTTATCAATTGTAGACTGGTTCATTCTCTTCAATTACAATTATTTTTAATGAAAATTCATGTCCTTCCTTTACAACACAGTACGTACAGATAGTTCGTACACGAATCTTGGTGGATTAACTCTTGAAAATAGAATTTAAAAATCTGTACAAACAACTGCCATACAAGTGGGAGGTTTTGCTAGCTATAAAATCACTCTCTAAATTTCTTCGGGAAACAGTCTGTACCAAGTCAGGATATATGACAGTTGTTTCCCATGTATTTGTTTCATTTGTGTAATTTAGTGTGACGTTTGAAATTGGTTTTGTACGTTTTATTGACTTCCTTCGTTCTATAGTTACGTTGGAGTTGGTATTTTTGTTAAATCCTTTTTGAGTCAGACTTAGCATAATCTCCTACGTGAAATGTGAAACTGGCAAGGAATGCAATTATTGTTTAATTTTATACCAACATACCGTTATTGAGAAAGCTTCCGATCTATGACCGATCAAATCAAGTTCTTCTAACACTTAACATTTCAGAATTTAATAAAAGGTATTACATTATTTTTTTTTCTCAATTTTTTCTCAAAGTTTTATAGTATCAACATTCCAAATTCTAAAATTAATTTAGGTTTAACTTTATAAATTTCCGATGACAATTTTTATCCCTGTTGATCGACCAAGTTATCCTCTGTTCGATGTTATATTCTAAATGCTCATTTCGTTTTGATCCGTTTCGTTTCGTTTTATGCAACTTTTGTTTCGTATCGTTTAATTTCTTTCTATCCGCTTTTGTTCCGTTTTGCACTTTACTAGTACCCCGTAAAATTTAGCAGGCGTTACCGTAATAAAGATTTTACTGTTTAGTCCTTTCTTAATTTTTTTGGTCAAAAATGAAAAAAAAAAAAAAATAGGTTAGCCAAATCAAAACTGCACTTTAAAAATTACAAAAAAAAAATGGAATTGAAAAACTACCTTCAGCTTCGTACTTAATTTGGCCTTTTTAACTTTTTTGAATTGGAGCGTCACTGATGAGTCTTTTGTAGACGAAACGCGCGTCTGACGTAAATACAAAATTTAATCCTGGTATCTATGATGAGTTTATTTACTTGATTCCCAGTCAAGTACATTATTTGTATTACAATACTTTGCACTGTAAATTAGCTTTTTGAAGATGAATTAAAATGAAGAGTAATTGTCAGTATATAATACTACATCATGTATCAAACATTTTTAAATTGCCTCATCACTTGTAATAGGTTAAACTGTATTGTTAAAATGACCTATATAATTTAAATCAATTGAACTAAATGTCTTGTCATGATTGTATATCACTCACAACCTGTTCTGTCGCAATTCAAATGTAGAATTCATCATTTGTAGTAATGATATAGCCTATATTTAATGACCTCCAGTAGGATTTTATATTGGTTTCTGAGAGTTTTTTTGTAAGCCCTAAAGGGGATTTCGGTGGCCGAGAGTTCTAAGTAGTTATTTTTGTAATCACTAGCCAGTCAACACTGAGGTTGTGAGTTCGAACCCCGCTCGTGCGGGTGCACTCGGCTCTAATCTTAATTGATTAGGATTGTCAGTTTTCCTACCGAAGGTCGTTGGGTTTTTCCGGGCACTCCGGCTTCCTCCACCAATAAAAACTTACCGCCACGATATAGCCCCAAAGCGGTGCTTTAAAGTGGCGTTAAAACACCAAAAATCAAATCATCTAAGCCCTAAACTAGCAGATATATATATGGACTTATATTTTTAGATGATACTTGGAATTTGAGGCTATACCATACAATCCAAATTTACACTGTAAAGACGTTTGACAGCAGTATCATTAAAACGTAAATGGCATAAAACGATGTAGTTTTAAAACATTTTATAATCGCAAAACAGTTGACTTTATTGTGTTGTTCTCTGTTTACTGTCATTATTGTTATTATACATTATTTTATTTTGCTATAGCTTTATTTTTTGCTTCTGCAATAAAATATTTATTCATTTATAAAGTTCATAAATTATTGACCGAGTTTCATGAAGTGCCAAACCATCTTATTGAATGATGGTGCTGTAATGTTTATTGGTTGTTAAGGTAACAAACAAGAAGAATCTTGTTTTATATATGCATATTTCATGTAGAAGGAAGCGTTGTGTATATTTAGACGTTTGGCGGGAGAGTCAGTGGTTGGGTCCATTTGTATGGGGGTGTTTGAGAGGTACTCTTGTGTTCTGTATCGGGAACATTTAGAGAACACCCCTATTCAGTAAATAGTGAATTCGCCCTAGGGTATATAAGTGGGTGAGGAATACAAGTCGGGTTCTGTCGATGTTTTTACAGAAGAAGACTAGCTTACAATAGTGAGTACGCTACATAGCTGTAAGTTTGATAGGAGGACAACTTGTATTGGGGACAACTTGTTCTGGGTACAAGTTGGTCTAACATTGGAAGTTGGTAGCGCAGACTGTCTCACTCGGAGGACAGACTGCAATAGTCCACATTAGTTGTTAGTGACAGACTGTCCCACTCGGAGGACAAGTTGTTCCAGCCCACACTATCTGGTAGTGACAGACTGTCCTACTAGGAGGACTAGTTGTACCAATCCGCACTGTCTGGTAGTACCATACTGTACACATCCGCACTGTCGTATAGGACAGATTGTTCTGTTAGGAGGACAGGCTGTGTTATAATTATATTTGTGTATATATAATTGTTTTTATTGTTCATTGTTACTTTGTATCGGCAAGGAGCTACTGTATATATTTTGGTTCATTGTGAATAGTATAGATAGTTATAGCTTTTGGTATTGACGTATTGTGTTGTCTTCAACCCAATTGAACTTCATTGTTAGATAGAACACATTAAAACTTTAACATATTAAATAAAATAAAGTATGTCGCTTGATTCTTTATTTTCAGTCCTGGATAAAAGGTATGCATTGATACGCCATATTCGGAAAAAAGAATTCAAAATTCTGATAGGTGGTAAAACCAAACTAAAGGCTCTAAAGAGCCTATGTCGCTCACCTTGGTCTATGTGCATATTAAACAAAGGACACAAATGGATTCATGACAAAATTGTATTTTGGTGATGGTGATGTGTTTGAAGTTCTTACTTTACTGAACTTTCTTGCTTCTTACAATTAAATCTCTAATGAACTTTGCCCATTAGTAACAGAGAAAAATATTTGGTAAAAATTTACATAAATTTACCAAATTAATGAAAATTGTTAAAAATTGACTATAAAGGGCAATAACTCCTTAAGGGGTCAATTGACCATTTAGGTCATGATGACTTATTTGTAGTTCTTACTTTGATGAACATTATCGCTGTTTACAGTTTATCGCTATCTATAATAGTATTCAAGATAATAACCAAAAACAGCAAAATTTCTTTAAAAATTACCAATTGGAGGGCAGCAACCCAACAACCGGTTGTCCAATTCATTTGAATATTTCAGGGCAGATATATATTGACTTGATTAACAATTTAACTTCTTGTCAGATTTCCTCTAAATGATTTGGTTTCCGAGTTATAAGCAAAAAACTACACTTTACCCCTGTTCTATTTTTAGCCGTGGTGGCCATCTTGGTTGGATGGCCAGGTCATCGGACACATTTTTCAAACAAGGTACCTCAAAGATGATTGTGACCAAGTTTGAATTAATTTGGCCCAGTAGTTTCAGAGGAGAAGATTTTTGTAAAAGATAACTAAGATTTACGAAAAATGGTTAAAAATTTACTATAAAGGGCAATAACTCCTAAAGGGGTCAACTGACCATTTCGGTCATGTTGACTTATTTGTAAATCTAACTTTGCCGAACATTATTGCTGTTTACAGTTTATCTCTATCTATAATAATATTCAAGATAATAACCAAAAACAGCAAAATTTCCTCAAAATTACCAATTCAGGGGCAGCAACCCAACAACGGGTTGACCGATTCATCTGAAAATTTCAGGGCAGATAGATCTTGACCTGATACACATTTTTACCCACGTCAGATTTCCTCTAAATGCTTTGGTTTTTGAGTTATAAGCCAAAAACTGCATTTTACCCCTATGTTCTATTTTTAGCCGTGGCGGCCATCTTGGTTGGTTGACCGGGTCACGCCACACATTTTTTAAACTAGATACCCCAATGATGATTGTGGCCAAGTTTGGTTCAATTTGGTCTAGTAGTTTCAGAGGAGAAGATTTTTGTAAAAGTTAACGACGACGGACGACGACGACGACGACGGACGACGGACGCCGGACGACAAGTGATGAGAAAAGCTCACTTGGCCCTTCGGGCCAGGTGAGCTAAAAAATGTGCGTAATAAATCATCGTTATTGAGAAAAATATGAAGTGTTTGAATGTTATCGGTGCTACTCATAATCAAGAAGAAATATACCCGCTTCCCACAAGTGGAGTATTCGTTTGTTTTAGTTGGCAGATAACAGTGACAGCCGTCTCGGGTTCGAACCCTAGCTGGTAATTTAGTAATTTTGGAAGAAATATTATGCTTCACTGTTTCAATTATCGATCCAAACTGAAAACCTCCGGTGAATAACTATGACTGTATATTTGATACCTTCATCTTGATACAATGATAGCTCGACGATTAAGATAAACAGTTACCGCAGCTACTTTTGTCTAGTGATCATAGCTGATTAGATGGGTTTTGTCATAATTGTTTTTTTTGGGTAATATTTGGAGCTCAAATCTGGTCGTTTCACACATAAGCTTTAAACACATAACGTCGCTGGGCTTCTAAAATGTCGTATATGACTTTTTTGGCTAAAAATACTTTTTGACACCAATGGTCTGGGCGGGAGGACATCTTTGGTTTTGCAAAATAGTATACAGTTAGACCAATCAAAATATGTGAAATAAGACATATTACAAAATTGCCAATGTCAGTTGTTTGTAAAGTTTGCTTCCAAAATATTGTATGAAAACTTGAAAATCGTTGTAAACAAAATAATTGTACATTTCTTTATTTCTGTGAAAATAATTTAAGTTCTTGGATAATCCAGAAATGTCAAAGTTTTTATTTCACTGCTATTCACAAAAATGTTCAAGTTCACATACGACATTTTTGAAGCATGCATTTTGCAAAAATTTTCAAAGCCTGTTTGTGAGATATTTTTTTCTTGCAAAATTTGTAATTTACAACATTTTAGAAGCCCAGCGACGATAAGTGGTAACTTTTTGTCATTGTTGAAGGCTGTGCGATGACTTATATAGTTCTTAACATCCTCATGTTTGGTCTTTTGTGAATAGTTGTGTCTTTCGCAATCATATAAAATCACCTTTTTAAAATTGATTACTTAATTTGTTCATGTTCACTGCACACATGTACAGTTAGATCATGGATAAAACGAAATAGGTGTATCAAATGTTTGTCCAAATAAAACTCAGTAATATGTTTTATAAGTCTACATTATAATTAATTAAGACAAAGACAATATGTTCCATGTCAAATTATGTAAACATTATGATACAAATAAAGCAATAGTGAAGATACCAAGGCTACAATTCCAATCTTAACTTAAACAGACGATATCGTGGTTTCTACAATTCTCTCTATCCATATTCCAAAAGCGTTCTGAATTATCAATTATCAATTATAGTTCCCTAAACAAATTGCCTTGCATTTTTTTTTAGTCATGCCCAAGAATTCTGAATTATAAATAGTATTACTTTAAACAAAACTGCCATGTTCTCTGTCCATATGCCCATAGCATTCTGTATCCGAATCGAAGTAAGCAGAACAAGCCCAGCAAATGTGTGAATTGCATCCGGCACAAACCAAGTAGTTGCATCCATCAATTTTCTCAATAGGAGTCGAACAGCTTGGACAATACTTTGCTCTTCCAATGTTTTGCATCATCCAGAGGTTCAAACCCCCATCATCTTTCTTCATACTCTCGACCATTGCACACGTAAGGCCGTCGTGAAACTGATTATGACATGCTGTACAGATACGAATCTCGCATTCTGTGCAGCAAAAAAGACATTCCTTGTCTGTCACGCGGTAAATAAGAGGACAGTCTGGGGTTGGACAATATTTGTAATCCTTCATGTGCTTCGATACAAATGAGCTGGTAGCTTTCCTTACTACTTCGTTTACTGGTACAACAGTCTTTAAAGACAAATTAGAGATATCTTTCCATGCTAATAATTCGGTACATCCTTCACCACTGCACGAAAGCGGAAATGTATTATTCCTCACGCTTAATATAAACTGAAGCTCGACACAGTCTTTGCAATATGGATGACCACAAACTTCCAATCTGTATATTTCTCCTTCTTCTATTGGACAAAAGCATACAACACAATCACGTGTTTGTGTTCGCTGTAATTTGCATTCCTTACGATTTTTGATCATCGATTCTATAACACTATTTATGATTACACCGGCATCTTCTATTGAACGGTCTTCTCCAATCAGTGTTATCAGATGCAATCGATGATTAAGTTCGATGCATTGTAGTCCCGACTCCTGCACCAGCTTTTTAAAGTCGAATTCATAGCGCAGCATTAACTCTTTCATTAATCCAGGAGGCTTATCATCTCCTTTCAACGATAAAGTTTTCGACTTGCTGGTCTTTAATTTCTGTAAATAAACTTCCATCATATCGATAGCACTGTTTTGATTTTCTTTTTCTCCGTGAATGGACACGGACAAAATCCTTTCATCTGCAACTATAGTTGTGTCAGTCTTTTCCATCACGGTCTTCAACCATTCTTTACCATCCCAGGTGAACAGTCTGTTTATATTTGTATGCGTTTCTACATCTAGAACTCTCCCTTTTATAATACCCAGAATATCACTCTTGACTTTCATTATAGATTCCACACTATCAGAATGTAAATTAATGATAATGTTGCCGTTTCGTAACTCTTTCTGTTGAATATTTACTGGCTCAGTTCTTTGTAAGGTTTCTACTAGGGAATCAACAGTTTCATTGTACTTATTGTAGACAAGCTTCTGAATCATAATTGACGTTTTCATGTCGACTTCCATTGTGACGACTTGATCACTCATAACAAAACTATGATTGATACCTGCGCATGCAGCAATACCTTCCTCTGGTTTTGAAAAGGAGACAAAGGCCCTAAAGTTGAAGTCAGAGTCCTTAGGTGGTCTCATATCAAGTTCATAAGTGCCTTCATGTACATACTTTTCCACTTTTCTACGAAGTCGCTGTCGGTAAGTGTCTAATATGTCTTTCGATGTATTCACCTTTTGTCTGATGATTTGCACGCGTTCAATGTCACCCATATCAAGATCTAAGGCATCCATAAAACCATGACGCAGAACATCCTCATTGACCAGACGATTAAGATTGCTGACGTGAAGTTCATCGCTTCCATTTTTGCTATGCTGTATTTTGACAACTGAACCACCAACATGTATTGGTGTGAGTACTGCTATTGTGGCATTTGTTGGATCTTTAAACTTTACAAATCCAAAACCTTTTGAAGGTCGTCTGCACCATTGAAGCTTAGTGCGAAATCCACGAATGTCTGCGCTCTGAAAACCGGTATTTGGTCTTGCTCCTATGTTTAGGGATTCCTTCATTTCTACCACAGCTTGTTTAGCACATTCCTTATTCTCAAATGTAATTCTACCCCAATTATTTTTATTTCTGCTTTTTCTAAATTTTTCTACCTTAACAATTTTGCCAAATTTTTCAAAAGTTTTTATCATATCTTCCTCTGACTTTTCCTCGATAAACTTTGGTATTCCTGTAATAAATAAAGTCGTATATTCATCGGTCATTAAGACATCCACTATATCCATACCAGTTTCAATAACTACTCGAACCCCAATCTGTGCAGAAGACAAAAATTGTTCACTCTTTTCGTACTTGAATTGTTTTCGCAGATGTTCCACCCTGTCTTTGATGATGGTTTCAAATTCTATAGCATGTTTTCTATCGTGCGAATATAGACTTATCTCCCCTAGTTGTTTTGATGTATCAAGAAAAACTAATATCTCTTTGCCACTTTCCTTGATTTGATTTTCCAATTCTCGCTTTTTAGCATATTTGACCCCAACAAACTCTCTAAATACTTGTTCGCCAACATTGAATACTGCAACTTGTTCGACTCTTCGTTCCTTCAAGCTGTCTAAGTCTAGCTGTATCATTCTTTCCTTCAACGCCTCATGAATCCATTCGTCAGGTACAATAGTTATATTAATGGCAAAATCATTTGATGTTTTCAAAACTTGTTCTATAACAATCCAATCTGGCAGCAGTCCCAATGATTTCAATGATGACCCAGGAAACACTTTCACATGTTGATATTTATTTACAACCAGATATCCTGCTTTATCGTGTCCAAGAAAATGACAGAGATTTCGACTGAAAGTTTTAAACAACATTTTCTGTAATTTAGTATCAACATCTGCTGGTGATTTTAGTTGAAATTTATGCTTCGTTCCTTGATCCCTTCTCAAAACATTTAAAACCTCATTAACTGTATCGCGTACTCCGCGAATGGCCTTTCCGTTTATAGAATTATCAATACACCAGACACCCTTCATTTTTTCTGGTTGTTCATGCCATTCTCTGAACACATTCATCATTGTCATGAGATCCCCTCCTTCATGACAAAATCTTATTTTTCGTTTGTCCGCTAAACTTTTTTCTTCGTCTGTTCCAGATCGATAAAATATAGAACCTCCTGCTGTACAGCAAGCAGAAAGAATAATAGCTTCTATAACTATTCCATCTTTAATTGCGTCATGAATGAATTTACCGAATTTTGGATCAATTGGTAACTTTGCAATCCATTTTCCTAACTCTGTTATCTTCCTGTCAACTACGGCACCTACCGATTCTAGTGTTTCCATTGCAGCATCCAATAGGTCACGTGATGGACTTTGTACGAAATCAAACTCTAAAGGAACAACACCAAGCTCCATAAGTTTAAGAAGTGCATGTCCTAAATGAACTCGTAGTATTTCCGGTCGAGAATTACGTTCCATTTTATCATACGTTTCTGATGAGTATAACCTAAAACATTTCCCGGCATCAGTTCTACCAGCACGCCCCTTTCTCTGATCTGATGAACTCTGTGTTATTGTTTTAACAAGAAGCATGTTTATGTTTCGATTTGGATCAAACTGCATTTCCTTAGCAACACCTGTATCTATGACATACTTTATTCCTGGAATAGTTATTGATGTTTCTGCACTGTTCGTGGCAAACACAATTTTCCTTTTACCTTTTGGAGATGGCTCAAATACCTTCTGTTGTTCATTTGCTTGTAAACGTCCATGAAGGGGTAAACAAATAAAGTCTGTATCCGAATCTAATGCATTTTCTAAAGCAACACAGCATCTTTCCACTTCTAATGGGGAAGTTAGAAATGTAAGAATGTCCCCTTGTTCTTCATTATGATGAACTTCAATAGTTTTGTCTAATGCTGCTTGTTCGTGATTTTCAAAAGATGATTCATCTTCTGTCCACACAACATCAACTGGAAACATTCGACCAGATACCGATAGTACTGGACAGGTTCCGAAGTAACTCACAAACACTGTAGGATCTATAGTTGCAGAGGTTACCACTACTCTAAGATCGCGTCTTGTCTTTGTGCTCTTTTTTATCATACCCAAAAGGAGGTCAGTATAAATGCTCCTTTCATGGGCCTCGTCTACAATGATACATGCATAGGCAGAGAAGTTCTTATCTCTCAGACATTCGTTTAACAGCATATGATCCGTCATATAAATAATCTTCGTATTACGTGTCTGTTTAATTTGCATACCTACTTTGTATCCAACTAGTTGTCCAACTGATGTTCCCATTTCACGTGCCACGTGTGTTGCAAGACTAATAGCTGCAATCTTACGTGGTTGAGTACACACTATCAACCCTGTATTTGCCATTCCAGTCTGATACATATACTGTGCTATTTGTGTACTCTTTCCCGATCCTGTTTCTCCTAACAAAACTGACACTTGATTATCTTTAATCATTGAAACAATATCTGATCGTCGGGCGTATATTGGTAGAGCATGCTTTAGTCGTGTGCATTCGACTTGAAATCCCAGGTAGACGGCTTTAAGTTCTAATTCAACCTTCCTAGATTCTCTGACCTTCTCTAACTTGTCAATGGTACATTTCAAGAATCCTTGGAATTCTGTTTTCTGCAAATTCATCTCTTGTAGTTTGGACTTAAGTGCTTTAATTTCTTCTTTTAGTTCAGAGTTCTCCGTTAATTTATTCTCTTCTCTTCCATTTTGGTCTATTCTTTCTTGAATTTTCTCCATCTGAAGTTTGTGTTCAGATATGAAGTCACTAGCCTCTCTAGTCATCTTTTCATTGCATTCTAATATCAATGTATGTATGGGAATCTGACGTCCCAATTGTTCTTGTCTTGCAATAACTTTAACGTCTGATTTTCTGTTATGGAATACAAGTTCGTTTAATACATCTTTAACCTGACGTGCGCTAAACATTTCTGCAGTACACAGTACAGCTTGATCTTCATATCTGATATCACTTATTGGAAATTGTCGGCTTGTAATTTTCTCTAACAACTTTTTTAAATCATCTTCACTTCCTTTAAAATTGTTAATTGTAAGATATAAGTTTTGCCCTTTCATCTTCGACTCTGACTTTTGTTCATGCACCTCACGTCGTGCCATTTTCCGAGCACCTTCACCAAAGCTGGATTTAAATTTTCCATGTTGTGTTCCTTTCCCTCTGTCGTTGTATTTCCTGTCTGAATGGTCATTATGACTCCTGTTTTGATATTTCTTACTAGAGTTGTTGCCATTGCTATTTCTGTTACTGTATCCATGATCTCTTTGGTCATCCGTTCTACCAAAGCCTTTGCATCCACGATCCCAATGGTGATCTCTGTTCCCACTATATTGACTTTCATGTTGTTCTTTGCTTTCCATGTTCTCCTTTCTACTAAAGCCTTTGTATCCACGATTCCAAGGTTGATCTCTTCTCCCACTATAATGACTTGCTGATTGCTCTTTGCTTTCCTTATCTTCCATTCTACTAAATCCTTTGCATCCACGACCCCATTGTTTATTTTTAACCTCATTATGACTTGTCGATTTTTCTTGGTTTTCTTTACGTCTGTTATCCATTGTTAGAAGTTAAAACTGTCTTTCTGTAAACTTCAATCTGCAAAAAATTAAAAATGTTGGTCAAGCAATTTGTATTCATTTATTTAAACATTGAACTTGGTAATTATGCAGTTTCCCGTCACAGAATAATGAATGTTTCCGGTTACAACATCAATGCAATATTCTACCAGAATATTCTACATTAAAACAAAGGAATTATTGCTAGTGTCTAATACACTTTTCCACACAACTCACATAAAGAAATGTTATAGATTTTTTATCAAAATTATGTAAAATATAAATAAGAAATTTGTTCCCTTAAAAATCTGTGCAAATATGTTTGTTTACCTAATATGGGGTTGTTCATAAAATAGGAACCTCATACAGAACGAAAAAGCAAAAAATCAATTGAGACTGTTTTTCCTTTTTGTTTGTATACTGTTGGAATCCAAAAATTTCGCTGTTCCGGTTTATAAAAAAGATTTAAATAATTTGGTCTTAGATTCATAGTTTATTTTTTTACTAGTAGTTGTTAGTGGCTTTCTTTCAGATCTGTACTTATTGGGCCATTTCAAAAACAATGAGGATTTTTACTTTTTGTGGTATATTTTTATATTAGTTAAGTTTTGAATTATAACACAGGTGTTATAAAATGCAGGATAGTCAGGGCTAGCTTGCTGCGAAGTTTCATGAAGATATCTCAAACCACTTCAGAGAAATGTTTTAAAAACAGGCCACTTTTGTCAGGAGTGTGACGCTTTTAGCGTGACATTTTAAAAATTAGAAATTTTCAAAGTATTGAAAAAAGTGGATCGTTTTTATGCTATATTGAAATATTTCTGGTAGTTGCTACATTATTAGTCTTAAATATTTTTGTAATTTTGTCCAATAAAATTAAAAAATAAGTAAACACTGACCTTTATTGTGAAGGTATGTACAAAAAATAAAGTCTTTCAAAAAATGACACTTTTAAAATTAAAGCTTCCTTGTAACCATGTTTTAAAGTCCAATAATGTCAGTATGTGAAATAAGTTTGTATTGGTATATTAGCACTATAATTAAGGGTATGTTGGTGCTCTATATCACATATTTTATTGTTTTAATGGACACCAAAGAGAGGCACCCAAAAATGTCAGGAGTGTGACAACTGTCTTTAAACATCTACCAAAGAATACATAGGACTTAAATATTTTCTTCTTTTTCATTTTTCAGAAGTGGCTATTCCAAAGAGAAGAAATTTTTTTATTACAACTGTGATATGTTTATATCATAGATGTGGGAGTGCATTATATATGTCGGGAGTGTGACACTTTTTTTAATGCATTTTCTGTCAATTCATAATTTCACAAGGACAAGTCCCACAAGTTTCTTTGTGTTAGAAATGTTAAAACCAAGTTATATTCCTATCATTTACCTCTTAAATGTGTTATTTATCATGATTGTTTTGGCAAAATAAGTTTTAATTAGTAATTTTTCTATTTTTTGTGCACAGTAATGCAAATTTATCAAAGGAAATAAGTGTGTACAACTATAATATCATATAGGAAAGTGAGGAAATGAATTTTGTACAAAATAGAACAATTATTTTGATTTAAAATGGTATATTTAAAGAAGATTCAAGGATTAACCATTCAGATGTAAATCGTCACACTCCTGACATGAATTTAACAATTTAAGAAAAATATGAAAATTAGCTTTATTTTTAGGACAGATAGTTGAAAGACAGCTAGTAAAATGAAAAAACTTTTGGTAAATCTTCCATTCCTTAAAACATCCACTAGACTTGCTGACATAAGCCAGGCAAAATTCTCTAGAAGAAATGATTCAAAGAAAGAGACTCGGAAAGAGAGAACCCGCTAATACTGGCTGAATATAAAATTGAAAAATGATCAGAGGAAGTTGGACAATCTTAAACAAAATAAAAAACTACAAAACCAAGCTAACAAAAAAAGGCTTAAAGAAAGAAGAACTTTGATTTCCACATTTTATAAACAATATAAAGAAAAACAAAGGCAGTAGCAGAGAAACAGTAGAACAAAAGGAAGAAAGATAAAAAAGAAGTTGGGTTGTATAAGGACTTAGAATCGAACAAAAACAGCTCAAAAATTCAAATGAGAACAGATCTGTGACTGTGTCTGTCAGATTCCAGATCTACAGTGAGAAAACCTGCACAACACACAAGAAAACAACTGCCACAAAACCCAAATGCTTGGACAAGTACTTTGAAACACATCATATAAAATGCTACACCAAGAAGAAAGGGCCTTCTAGACGAGATCATTCATAAGCATTTGGGTTTTGTGGCAGTTGTTTTCTTGTGTGTTGTGCAGGTTTTCTCACTGTAGATCTGGAATCTGACACAGTCACAGATCTGTTCTCATTTGAATTTTTGAGCTGTTTTTGTTCGATTCTAAGTCCTTATTCAACCCAACTTCTTTTTCATCTTTCTTCCTTTTTTTCTACTGTTTCTCTGCCACTGTCTTTGTTTTTCTTTATATTGTTTATCAAATTTGGAATTCAAAGTTCTTCTTTCTTTAAACATTTTTTGTTAGCTTGGTTTTATAGGTTTTTATTTTGTTAAAGATGGTCCAACTTCCTCTGATCATCTTTTAATTTCAGACTCAGCCAGTATTTGCGGGTTCTCTCTTTCGAAGTCTCTTTATTTGATTTATTTCTTCTAGAGAATTTTGCCCTGCTTATTTCAGCAAATCTAGTAGATGTTTTAAGGAATGGAAGGTTTTACCAAAAGTTTCTTCATTTTACTAGCTGTCTTTCAATTATCTGTCCTAAAAATAAAGATATATTTTCATATTTTTCTTAAATTGTTAAATTCATGTCAGGAGTGTTACGAATTACATCTGAATGGTTAATCCTTGAATCTTCTTTAAATATACCATTTTAAATCAAAATAATTGTTCTATTTTGTACAAAATTCATTTCCTCACTTTCCTATATGATATTATAATTGTACACACTTATTTCTTTTGATAAATTTGCATTACTGTGCACAAAAAATAAAAAAAATTACTAATTAAAACTCATTATGCCAAACCAATCATGATAAATAACACATTTAAGAGGTAAATGATAGGAATATAACTTGGTTTCAACATTTCTAACACAAAGAAACTTGTGGGACTTGTCCTTGTGAAATTATGAATTGACAGAAAATGTCTTAAAAAAAGCGTCACACTCCTGACATATATAATGCACTACCACATCTATGATATAAACATATCACAGTTGTAATATATTTTTTTTCTTCTCTTTGGAATAGCCACTTCTGAAAAATAAAGAAGAAGAAAACATTTAAGTTCTATGTATTCTTTGGTAGATGTTTAAAGACAGTTGTCACACTCCTGACATTTTTAGGTGCCTCTCTTTGTATTTTTTTTTAAAAGGCCCTAAAAAGAAAGTCCTGTTCTATGGCAAAAGATATCAGTAATTGAAATCAATGATATAGCAATGTGTTCAGTGAATTTTTGTGAAAGTTTAAAGCATTTTTCAATCTTTGTAACATATGTCAGGAGTGTGACAAAATACTGAAAATAGAAGGCTTTTTCTACATACAATTACATAAAAACGGTACAATGAAATGACATTTTTTTTTTGCAAATGATCACAAAAACTCGGGGCTTTCAAAGTTTACTATTTTAACTGAAATATATTAAGATTCTTTTTATTGGCAAAAACTTCAATCACTATTTATTATTATTTTTTTCAAATTAAGCTATTCAATTTGATTGTTATTATATGATTTAGCAGAAAAGATGGAAATTTTGGTTTTAAAATTTTTCTTTTTCTATTGACTTTCATTTGGAAAAGGTTTGAGCAATGTTTTCTTAACTGTTTTATTACCAAACTTGTTTATAAGTAGTATGGTTTCTGTTCAAATTTTTTAAGATGCATGTTATTAAAAGTAAAGATTATTCAATGTGTCTGTTTCATTCTGCCTGAAACTTTGGAATTATAAAATTTAAAGAATCGGTAATAGGGTAAGACAAAAAGAAATACAAAATATTGAGTTTGAAATTGGACCCCCCATGTCACACTTTTGCCTCATTTTTTTAAAAATGGCCCTATTGCCTTTTGTTGTTGGCCATGTCCACTCTGTGTTTTTATTAGATTTTGTTTTGTGATACTGTTAAACCACTGTCCCAGGTTAGGGGAGGGTTGGGATCCCGCTTACATGTTTAAGTCCTCCACATTCTGTATAAATGTGCCTGACCCTAACCAGGAGCCTGTAATTCAGGAATTATCGTTTGTTGCTGTGTTACATATTTATTTTTGTTCCTTTTTTCCTGTATATAAATTAGGTCGTAAGTTTTCTCGTTTCAATTGTTTTACATTTGTCATTTTGGGGCCTTTTATGGATGACTATGCGGTATGGTTTTGCTCATTGTTGAAGGCCGTACGGTGATATTTGGTTGTTATTCTTTGTGTAGTTTGTCTCTATTGGCAATCACACCATGTCTTCGTAAATTTTAAGATAAGATCAAACGTGATCCAGTAGACTTTCGGCGTGTGTTCAGCCAAATAGTAAAACATAAGGAGATATATGTATGTTCAGGGTCTTCATAATATTGGAAGAATTATAACAATGCCATCTACATATATGTTTTGTCTAGTTTTTAAAACATGTTTGACCGTTAGTTTTCCTGTTTAAATTGTTTTCCACTAGTCATGGTGGGGCCTTTTTTAGCTACATGTAGATGTTCGGTGTGGACAAGGGCTCAGTTTTGACGGCTGTACTTTGACCTATCATTGTTAACGTTTTATACATTACGACTTGGATAGAGAGTTGTCTGATGGGCACGTATACCACATCTTCTGATTTATATTTAGAAATCTCGTCAAAAGCATTGTTTTATATTAATGTTTTTATCCTTTTAGTACGGAACTTCACTGTAAAATGCATTCACAGCTTATCTAGTCAATCTCGTAATATGCATAGTAAACTTTTTTTGCATAATCGTTGGAGAATAACACACATCCCAAGCGACGATAGACAAATTCAAAACTATTTAGACAGGAAGACCAACGGAATAATGTTTGGCAAACAAACATGATTGACGGCAATCATTGAAAACCAGTGAATGACAGGCGCCGGACAGGCAGATATAATGTACATACAGAATGTGACGGTGTCAAATATTTTAACGAGATCTCATATCTTTTCCTAATCTTTGACTTTGTCGTAACAATAGCACAACATGAAACAAATCGTAAAAAATCCATTTAACAAAAGCTCCAATAACAAGATCGATTTTATAAATTTACTGTTTACAAAAGTTTGAATTATTCGAAATACTAAGAATTTTTTATCCCAGGCATAGATTACCTTAGCCGTATTTGGCCAAACTCTGGCAAATCTCTTCAACTTTATACTTGTTTGGATTTCTAACTTTTTTATATGAGCATCATTGTTGAGTCTTGTGCAGACGAAACTCGCGTCTGGCAATTATAAGCCTTGTACCTTTGATAACTATCGACATAACGCATTAAAAGGCAAATAACAAAAGAATAAAGACAAAACGACACAACTGAAAGCTAGTTCAGAACTAATCATGTTTTCTTTTCTTTCTTTTTTATGCCCCATTTTGGGGCATTATGGTTTCTGGTCTGTGTGTATATTCGTCCGTCTGTTCGGTCGTTCGTTCGTCCGTCCGTCTGCATGTTCGTCCGTTCGTTCGTTCGTCCGTCCGTCTGTTCGTTCGTTCGTCCGTCTGTCTGTCCAGATTTAGGTTAAAGTTTTTGTTCGAGGTAGTTTGTGATAAGGTTGAAGTCTGATCAATTTGAAACTTAGTACAGATGTTTCCTATGATATCTTTCTTATTCTTATGCCAATTTAGAGATTTTCTCCCATTTTCACGGTCCAATAAACATAGAAAATGATAGTGCGGATGGAGCATCCGTGTTCTTTGGACACATTCTTGTTTAGTTTTTAATTTGTTTTGGTTTTTTTGCTGATAAACATTATAAGGTATACATTTTATTTGTATGTTCATACTAAAACAATCACAATAGAGGAACTGTTTTTGTTAGACAGCTACTAGTTATTCTAACTGAGAACATTTTCTGTAGCAGAAAATGTATGTTAATATCATACACATCTAGGTCTTGTCATGTCTTAAATTTTTTGCATGAGAGGGGTTCATGCTTATATATTGGTGAGTTTTGGATGTGTCTATGGGCCACTCGATATCTCTCGGCCGGAAGTCGGAATAAAATTCTCGGAACGTCTCGAATGTTGTCGATTATTTATACAGGTATTAATCTATGCTTTGGCTACGTTAATCTGACTTAGTTTGAATATATAAACTTATTTGCTTTTTCACAAAACATATATGTGAAAGTTTCTATAAAACAACAACGCTATTAGATTTAACCACGTGATATAGTGTATTGATAATTTTATCAATGACTTGGGAGAGAACATTTTGGTTTAAATATTTATATATTTAAATCGGAAAACAGAAAGATAATATGATTTTAAAAATTAAGTTAGTTTCAAAGCTGTTAAAGAAATATATAGAAACTATAAACTGTATTTATGTTTTTATAGATACTAACAATAATTGAAGTCAGGGGCCGGTTTCACGAAGCTATCCTAAGACATGTCATAAGACTTATCTTAGGACATGTCTTATGATCCTCTTATGACTATCCTAGGACATATCTCAGACCTCGTCTCGAAGCTGTCTTAGGATGATGTTAGCTAAGACATCATAAACCTGTCGCAAGTTCTTTAAATTTTAAAATATAAATATGATCTACGGAAAAAAATCATGTAAATGTAGTATGTCTTACCATAAATTATTCTAAACGTATTGATTAAAATAATGACATAATTTGCAAAATAGATATAAAAAAATAAAAGTAATTTATATATAAATTATCTTTAAACAATACATCAATATAAATATGAAATTTTCAATGCAAAATTAAGAAAAAAGAATATAAAATTATGACATTGTTTTGGTACAAGTGAGTTGAATTCAATTTCGATTTTATTGGTTATAAAAGGTTAAGAGATAAAATCGTGCAATTTTTATATCAATACATCGAATTTTCATTGTTGACAAATCCTGATAATCCGTCAATGTATATATGTTTTAAGCAGGAACAGGAGAATAGATAATTAGATAATAATAAGATATTTTTTTTCAAAATCAATATAAAAAATGAGTGTAATTTATATAAATAGACGTATAATTATCCAAAGACCATCATAAGACACCTCTCGCGTTGTCCTAACTTTATGACCAACTTTAAGAGATGTCCTAATTTAGGACCGCTTTGTGAAACCCACTTAGGACTAAGATATGTCGTAAGACCATCCTAAGACATGCAACCGTGAAATATATAGAAACTGTATTTATGTTTTTATAGAAATTAACAATAATTGAAGTCAGAATATTTGCAATTATGAGAGGGGCGTAAAGATGGTATCTGCACGGAAGAACGCTAAATAAAATTGTTATTCACGATGAACGAATAAATAACTAGAGGCTCTAAAGAGCCTGTGTCGCTCACCTTGGTCTATGTGAATATTAAACAATGGACACAGATGGATTCATGACAAAATTGTGTTTTGGTGATGGTGATGTGTTTGTAGATCTTACTTTACCAAACATTCTTGCTGCTAACAATTATCTCTATCTATAACAGTACTTTCTGTGGAAAATGTTAAATTGAAAATCTTCAAATTTTAAGATTATTGTTAAAAATTGACTATGAAGGGCAATAACTCCTTAGGGGGTCAATTGACTATTTTGGTCATACTGACTTATTTTAGTTCTTACTTTGCTGTACATTATTGCTGTTTACAGTTTACCTCTATCTATAATAATATTCAAGATAATAACAAGAAAACAACAAAATTTCCTCAAAATTACCAATTCAGGGGCAGCAACCTAACAACCGATTATCCGATTCATCTGAAAATTCCAGGGCAGATAGATCGTGACCAGATCAATAATTTTACTTCCTGTCAGATTTGCTCTTAATGCTTTGGTTTTTGAGTTATAAGCCAAAAACTGCATTTTACCCACATGTTCTATTTTTAGCCATGGCGGCCATCTTGGTTTGTTGGCCGAGTTACCGGACACATTTTTTAACTAGATACCCCAATGATGATTATGGCTAAGTTTGGTTAAATTTGGCCCAGTAGTTTCAGAGGAGAAGATTTTTCTAAAAGATTACTAAGATTTACGAAAAATGGTTAAAAATTGACTATAAAGGGCAATAACTCCTAAAGTGGTCAACTGACCATTTTGGTCATGTTGACTTATTTGTAGATCTTACTTTGCTAAACATTATTGCTGTTTACAGTTTATCTCTATCTATAATAATATTCAAGATAATAACCAAAAACAGCAAAATTTCCTTAAAATTACCATTTCAGGGGCAGCAACCCAACAACGGAATGACCAATTCATCTGAAAATTTCAGGGCAGATAGATCTTGAGCTGATGAACAATTTTATCCCACGTCAAATTTGCTCTAAATGCTTTGGTTTTTGAGTTATAAGCCAAAAACTGCATTTTACCCCTATGTTCTATTTTTAGCCATGCCGGCCATCTTGGTTAGTTGGCCGGGTCACCGGACACATTTTTTAAACTAGATACCCCAATGATAATTATGACCAAATTTGGTTAAATTTGGCCCAGTGGTTTCAGAGGAGAAGATTTTTCTAAAAGATTACTAAGATTTACGAACTAGAGGCTCTAAAGAGCCTGTGTCGCTCACCTTGGTCTATGTGAATATTAAACAATGGACACAGATGGATTCATGACAAAATGGTGTTTTGGTGATGGTGATGTGTTTGTAGATCTTACTTTACTTTACATTCTTGCTGCTTACAATTATCTCTATCGATAACAGTACTTTCTGTGGAAAATGTTATTGAAAATCTTCAAATTTTAAGAAAATTGTAAAAAAATTGACTATGAAGGGCAATGACTCCTTAGGGGGTCAATTGACTATTTTGGTCATAGTGACTTATTTTTAGTTCTTACTTTGCTGTACATTATTGCTGTTTACAGTTTATCTCTATCTATAATAATATTCAAGATAACAAAAAAAAACAGCAAAATTTCCTCAAAATTACCAATTCAGGGGCAGCAACCTAACAACCGATTATCCGATTCATCTGAAAATGCCAGGGCAGATAGATCGTGACCTGATCAACAATTTTACTTCCTGTCAGATTTGCTCTTAATGCTTTGGTTTTTGAGTTATAAGCCAAAAACTGCATTTTACCCCCATGTTCTATTTTTAGCCATGGCGGCCATCTTGGTTTGTTGGCCGAGTTACCGGACACATTTTTTTAACTAGATACCCCAATTATGGCTAAGTTTGGTTAAATTTGGCCCAGTAGTTTCAGAGGAGAAGATTTTTCTAAAAGATTACTAAGATTTACGAAAAATGGTTAAAAATTGACTATAAAGGGCAATAACTCCTAAAGTGGTCAACTGACCATTTTGGTCATTTGACTTATTTGTAGATCTTACTTTGCTGAACATTATTGCTGTTTACAGTTTATCTCTATCTATAATAATATTCAAGATAATAACCAAAAACAGCAAAATTTCGTTAAAATTACCATTTCAGGGGCAGTAACCCAACAACGGAATGTCTGATTCATCTGAAAATTTCAGGGCAGATACATCTTGACCTGATGAACAATTTTACCACATGTCAGATTTGCTCTAAATGCTTTGGTTTTTGAGTTATAAGCCAAAAACTGCATTTTACCCCTATGTTTTATTTTTAGCCATGGCGGCCATCTTGGTTGGTTGACTGGGTCAACGGACACATTTTTTAAACTAAATACCCCAATGATGATTATGGCCAAGTTTGGTTAAATTTGGCCCAGTAGTTTCAGAGGAGAAGATTTTTCTAAAAGATTACTAAGATTTACGAAAAATGGTTAAAAATTGACTATAAAGGGCAATAACTCCTAAAGTGGTCAACTGACCATTTTGGTCATTTGACTTATTTGTAGATCTTACTTTGCTGAACATTATTGCTGTTTACAGTTTATCTCTATCTATAATAATATTGTAATGATCTACAAACTGACCCCCCCCCCTTTTTTATTACAAGAGGTTGTGTAAGTTATTAACTTTGCACATTACTTATACCAACGTAACATATGTTACAGTTAATGGTATAGTTTCATTTACATAAATATTTGGTATATGAGATTGGTAAATGTAAGCACATGTGGAGGAGTCAACATACATTTTGTGTACGAAGTGGGACGTCTGGTTTTAGAGGATTTCTTTCGTTCAAGCACATGACAGCTGTTTCAGAGGTTATACATCGGTTGGACTTCTTCTAGTCTTACTTTTAGCATGCCAACATTTCATTTTTATTTCAAATTGTTGTATTATCGGTCAATGTTTACAAACTCCCGATGTACTACATTCCATAGAGGATGTGTATTCGAAAGTTAACTTTGCGCATGTGCGTACTTGGATGAAAATAGAAGGAAACTTTCAGAGGCTCCATATGGGTAAATTCATCCCGATTCTATATTTGGTAATAGTTTTCAATGAAATAAAGTTTATTTGAGGTTTATTTAACGAAAGCTGTATTATATTGGTAGTAAAAAGAAGTAACACGGTGTTGGGATGAAAATACGAGATTCTTATTGTTACCTAAGAGACGGCGAATTTCGCGCCACTCTTAGCTGTAACTATGGGGACACCATAGGAACAGCTAAATTTTAGCAATTGCTATAGCTACATAGCATCGTCATATAAAAACAAGAGCGTTTGGCTTATTCGGGGTTCTGGGATTCGACAATCAAAGAGGATAGGACATACGGGAAAAATTACAGAATTCACAAAAAGAAAAGGTACAGAGAAAATTTATTTTATTTAATGATTTTAATATAAAAACATATATACATTCTATAGCTTATTTAAGCTTTAAAATTACTTTACTGAGGTGATTCTCACAATTTATTACAAATTTCAAGAAGAAACAAGCTATTCAGGACGAAAATATAAATGTATACTTCAACATTAAAGTGACTGAAGCGAGTTCTAGTCGGACATAATTCCGAAAAGAGAACATTTGCGTACATATATTTATTCATATACGGGGTTAATCTCGATATATTGATTTGATATAAGGCTCGAATATTTGGTACAAGGCTCGAATATTTGGTACAAGGCAGACTAACCCGTTTAAAACGATTAGCTCATGAAGTCAAAGTAAAGAAAAAGACAACTAAAGAATAAATTAACTTTATTGTAACGTTTGAAATCCTGTCATAAAAATAGCATTAGAAGTCAAATAAATCATATATTGTATACATGTATTACATTATTTCTCGATTTGATTAACGTAATTTTCCCAATCCCATGAACCACATCCTTATTTTATTAGTAGAGTTAAATGTGTCACGTACACGCTACCCAAACCCGTGACATATAAAGTGGTGGCTGGCGGTGCGATATAGCTTCGTTTATTAAACTTGCGAGTTATTTCGTGAGATCGAACTATACAGCCTGATTAATAAAATTTTATCTGTACTGTAATAAATTTTCAAGCGATTTTGAAATTTTTAACGTTTTTGATTCAAAAACTTTTGGGAGTAAAATCGTTAGTTTACGTGTACGTGATTTTTTCAAGTTAATTTGAAAAAAAAAACCCGACTCGGTTTTGAAAAAAAGATATAAAGACATTCTATTGTTAAACGTGCATAAATTACGAAAACATGGGAAGACGAAAGGCAGCAAGGTCACAAAAAGACAAAGATAAAGATTACATTTCAGAAATGGAGATGTGTGAACCACAAGACGAGGATTATGATGATGAAGAAATCAATCAACATACGGTAAACATCATGAAAAGAAGTAATGAGGGTCATGAAGAAAATGCCGATAGAATGAAAACCGGCAACTTAAAGATCTTCACAGCAAGTTCGGACAACGCTATTTTTAGACGTGAAATATCAACACCTATAAACGGAACTGTCATGACAGCACTAGAGGAATTAGACAACAGTTCAAGAGCGTCAGGAGGTCTCCAAACTATCGAAGAAGAATCTGGATGTATGGACCAACACAGTACTGAGAGGCTCAAGACAAGAACACCTTTAGAAGCAGAGGGTCAACAATTATTACATGAGAGATTTGTAAGTAGATGTAATGAAGATATCCGGGCTAGACCAATAATGAATGCACACAGTCACATGGAAGGAAATGACAGACAAAGAACAAGAGAACACAACGGACCCGATAAGGACATTTTTAGGAGACCAGAAAGATATATAGAAAACATGCATTACCAGAACACAAGATTTCAAGATTTTCAAGATTGCTCAGGCCAAGGAGATCGTGTTTCCAACAGGGAAACAAACAGACAAAGAAGTCCAGAATTCAGGACAGCAAACCAACACAGACAAGAGAACGTGTATGCTGCACCAAGGCAAGAAGTAAGACATTATGGAATTACAGGCTTTCAAGACTACGACATACCAAGACCTACTGAGTACAGACCTTTATCACAACAGCCATCTTTGGTGACAGATAGACAGCCACACACAAGAAGTAACAGGACAGTAAATAGTTCAAATCCGAAGTTACCTGCATTTAATGGTAAGGACGACTGGAAAGTTTGGATAAACAGATTTGAGGCAATAGCAAGAAGGAGGAGCTGGACAGAAGAAGAGAAGCTTGATGAACTACTGCCTAGAATTCAAGGAGAAGCAGGAAACTTAGTATTCATCCAACTACCAGTAGGAGTGATAGATAGATACACTGATCTAGTAAGAGAACTAAGCTACAGATATAGAGTCATTGAAAATACAAAATCATTTAAAGTTAGATTTTCTAGCAGAAACCAGAAACCAAAAGAAAAGGCTGAGGAGTATGCTGCTGAATTGAAGAGATTGCACCACAAAGCTTATCCCAACAGAGACAGACAACAAAGAAAAGAAGATCTGCTTGAGAGGTTCATGAGGGGTATATTAGATGAAGAAGTTAGATTTTTTGTGAATTATGTAAAGAAACCAGACGACATAGACGAAGCTGTATATTTAGTAGTTGAATGCTTGTGTGAGAGAAGATCCAATAAATTTAAAGAGCCAAATGAGAGGAGAAGTCAGGAAAATGTAAGGAGAGCAAGTTCACTTTATGAGTGTAGTGATAGTGAAAAAGAGATTGAAGGAGGGGAAGAAGAAACATGTGATACAGCATATAGGCTAAAGGGAGCACACAATCAGAAACAAAATGGTCTTAGTTCTTCAAGCAATGAAGAGATTGACCAAAAGTATTAAATACATGTACTAGTATTAATACAGAAGTTCATGTGTTTACATATTCCTGAATTATACAGTTAAACAGTTTATATTTGGATTAAATGTGTTTGAAATAGTTGTGCATGTTATTATGTAATGATTATTGTTCTATTCATTAAATTGTAAAAGTTTATACTTTTGCAAAAGTTATATGTTTGTTTTATTAGAAGTTGAAGAAATAAAGGTTCGACATATGTTGTTTTTACTGATGTTAAAAATGATAGACATGGATGTTCAAGAAGACAGTAAAATAACTGGTCCCTTTTAAATGGTGACAGTAAAGATATGCTACCGTTAATAGTTTTAAGTATAAATAATAGGAAAAGTATTCAAGATAAATTGAATGCTGATTTCTGAATGACTAAAGTGGAATTTAGTTACCGGTAATTGATGAGTGAAAATAGTTCAGAGGGGCTATTAATTATTTTTGTTTTTGGTTGCTGTGAGGGACCTGGATGTTAATTCCCACTTGCCCAAACAAAACACTGCGTTGAAGATGTTTTATATGAGTTATAGATGGAGTTTTATAGAAGCTCAAGTTATTTTATTTTCGGTTACTGTGAGGGACCTGGATGTTAATTCCCACTTGCCCAAACAAAACCATGCATTGAAGATGTTTTATATGAGTTATAGATGGAGTTTTATAGAAGCTCAAGTTATTTTATTTTCGGTTACTGTGAGGGACCTGGATGTTAATTCCCACTTGCCCAAACAAAACCATGAGTTGAAGATGCGTTTATGCGATATAGACGGAGGATTATAGGATTTTGATTTGTGATTATGTTTTGTGGTTGCTGTAAGGGACCTGGATGTTAATTCCCACTTGCCCAAACAAAAACCATGTGTTGAGATGTTTAGAGATAATTATGTTTTATATGAGTGTTAAAAAGTAAGAAGAGATATTCTTACTGTGAATATTTTGAGAATTTGGTTACCGGTAATAATAATTTGAATATTGCAAAGGACTTGGATGTTAATTCCCATTTGCCTGAGCTTTAAGAGTACCCAAATGATAGGGGTGAATGAAAATGAGGAACTTTTGTCATTCAGAGATCAGACCCAAATTCAGAGATCAGTCGTAGTTTCAAAAAGTTTTTATCTGGTTCCCGGTTGTAGGTAGCAGTATAAGGTATTAATCATACCAAGGTCTAATATGGCACTTTTGTATATATTTTAAAAGTTGTTATTGTATTAGACACAGGAATTTTACTTAATGTAAACTTCTTATGTTTTTCAGATGGCTAATGAACTAAAAGGGCTGAACCTGTGGTTAAGGGACAATAATGGAAAAAACTGCAGATAAAGACAACAGAGAAATTAGAGAAAATAGGGATAATATGGATAATAGGGACAATCATAGAGACAGCAGAGAATACCGAGATTATAGAGACAGAATAAATCATCCATATAGATAGATAGATGCTCAAACAGTAGTCAGAGATTTGACTTCAATTGTGACAAGTTGTTTTATGACAGTGACATTTTCCGCATCATATATATATATATATAAATGAAGTCAACAGTTTTAATGTTTTATGTCTTTAATTAAATTTGAAGTTCGGAGGACCTCACTTAAAACAGAGGGTATTGTAATGATCTACAACCTGACCCCCCCCCTTTTATTACAAGAGGTTGTGTAAGTTATTAACTTTGCACATTACTTATACCAACGTAACATATGTTACAGTTAATGGTATAGTTTCATTTACATAAATATTTGGTATATGAGATTGGTAAATGTAAGCACATGTGGAGGAGTCAACATACATTTTGTGTACGAAGTGGGACGTCTGGTTTTAGAGGATTTCTTTCGTTCAAGCACATGACAGCTGTTTCAGAGGTTATACATCGGTTGGACTTCTTCTAGTCTTACTTTTAGCATGCCAACATTTCATTTTTATTTCAAATTGATGTATTATCGGTCAATGTTTACAAACTCCCGATGTACTACATTCCATAGAGGATGTGTATTCGAAAGTTAACTTTGCGCATGTGCGTACTTGGATGAAAATAGAAGGAAACTTTCAGAGGCTCCATATGGGTTAATTCATCCCGATTCTATATTTGGTAATAGTTTTCAATGAAATAAAGTTTATTTGAGGTTTATTTAACGAAAGCTGTATTATATTGGTAGTAAAAAGAAGTAACACGGTGTTGGGATGAAAATACGAGATTCTTATTGTTACCTAAGAGACGGCGAATTTCGCGCCACTCTTAGCTGTAACTATAGGGACACCATAGGAACAGCTAAATTTTAGCAATTGCTATAGCTACATAGCATCGTCATATAAAAACAAGAGCGTTTGGCTTATTCGGGGTTCTGGGATTCGACAATCAAAGAGGATAGGACATACGGGAAAAATTACAGAATTCACAAAAAGAAAAGGTACAGAGAAAATTTATTTTATTTAATGATTTTAATATAAAAACATATATACCTTCTATAGCTTATTTAAGCTTTAAAATTACTTTACTGAGGTGATTCTCACAATTTATTACAAATTTCAAGAAGAAACAAGCTATTCAGGACGAAAATATAAATGTATACTTCAACATTAAAGTGACTGAAGCGAGTTCTAGTCGGACATAATTCCGAAAAGAGAACATTTGCGTACATATATTTATTCATATACGGGGTTAATCTCGATATATTGATTTGATATAAGGCTCGAATATTTGGTACAAGGCTCGAATATTTGGTACAAGGCAGACTAACCCGTTTAAAACGATTAGCTCATGAAGTCAAAGTAAAGAAAAAGACAACTAAAGAACAAATTAACTTTATTGTAACGTTTGAAATCCTGTCATAAAAATAGCATTAGAAGTCAAATAAATCATATATTGTATACATGTATTACATTATTTCTCGATTTGATTAACGTAATTTTCCCAATCCCATGAACCACATCCTTATTTTATTAGTAGAGTTAAATGTGTCACGTACACGCTACCCAAACCCGTGACAATATTCAAGATAATAACCAAAAACAGCAAAATTTCGTTAAAATTACCATTTCAGGGGCAGTAACCCAACAACAGAATGTTTGATTCATCTGAAAATATAAGGGCAGATACATCTTGACCTGATGAACAATTTTACCACATGTCAGATTTGCTCTAAATGCTTTGGTTTTTGAGTTATAAGCCAAAAACTGCATTTTACCCCTATGTTTTATTTTTAGCCATGGCGGTGATCTTGGTTGGTTGACTGGGTCAACGGACACATTTTTTTAAACTAAATACCCCAATGATGATTATGGCCAAGTTTGGTTAAATTTGGCCCAGTAGTTTCAGAGGAGAAGATTTTTGTAAAAGATAACTAAGATTTACGAAAAATGGTTAAAAATGGACTAAAAAGGGCAATAACTCCTAAAGGGGTCAACTGACCATTTCGGTCACGACACTTATTTGTACATCTTACTTTGCTGAACATTATTGCAGTTTACAGTTAATCTCTATCTATAATAATATTCAAGATAATAACCAAAAACAGCAAAATTTTCTTAAAATTATCAATTCAGGGGCAGCAACCCAACAACGGGTTGTCCGATTCATCTGAAAATTTTATGGCAAACGGATCTTGACCTGATGAACAATTTTAACCGTCAGATTTGCTCTAAATGCTTTGGTTTTTGGGTTATAAGCCAAAAACTGCATTTTACCCCTATGTTCTATTTTTAGCCATGGCGGCCATCTTGGTTGGTTGGCCGGGTCACGCCACACATTTTTTAAACTAGATACCCCAATGATGATTGTGGCCAAGTTTGGATTAATTTGTCCCAATAGTTTCAGAGGAGAAGATTTTTGTAAAAGATAACTAAGATTTACGAAAAATGGTTAAAAATGACTAAAAAGGGCAATAACTCCTAAAGGGGTCAACTGACCATTTCGGTCACGTTGACTTATTTGTAAATCTTACTTTGCTGAACATTATTTCTGTTTACAGTTTATCTCTATCTATAATAATATTCTAGATAATAAACAAAAACAGCAAAATTTCCTTAAAATTATCAATTCAGGGGCAGCAACCCAACAACGGGTTGTCCGATTCATCTGAAAATTTCAGGGCAGATAGATGTTGACCTGATAAACAATTTTACCCCATGTCAGATTTGCTCTAAATGCTTTGGTTTTTGAGTTATAAGCCAAAAACTGCATTTTACCCCTATGTTCTATTTTTAGCCATGGCGGCCATCTTGGTTGGTTGACTGGGTCAACGGACACATTTTTTAAACTAAATACCCCAATGATGATTATGGCCAAGTTTGGTTAAATTTGGCCCAGTAGTTTCAGAGGAGAAGATTTTTCTAAAAGATTACTAAGATTTACGAAAAATGGTTAAAAATTGACTATAAAGGGCAATAACTCCTAAAGTGGTCAACTGACCATTTTGGTCATTTGACTTATTTGTAGATCTTACTTTGCTGAACATTATTGCTGTTTACAGTTTATCTCTATCTATAATAATATTCAAGATAATAACCAAAAACAGCAAAATTTCGTTAAAATTACCATTTCAGGGGCAGTAACCCAACAACAGAATGTTTGATTCATCTGAAAATATAAGGGCAGATACATCTTGACCTGATGAACAATTTTGCCACATGTCAGATTTGCTCTAAATGCTTTGGTTTTTGGGTTATAAGCCAAAAACTGCATTTTACCCCTATGTTCTATTTTTAGCCATGGCGGCCATCTTGGTTGGTTGGCCGGGTCACGCCACACATTTTTTAAACTAGATACCCCAATGATGATTGTGGCCAAGTTTGGATTAATTTGTCCCAATAGTTTCAGAGGAGAAGATTTTTGTAAAAGATAACTAAGATTTACGAAAAATGGTTAAAAATGACTAAAAAGGGCAATAACTCCTAAAGGGGTCAACTGACCATTTCGGTCACGTTGACTTATTTGTAAATCTTACTTTGCTGAACATTATTTCTGTTTACAGTTTATCTCTATCTATAATAATATTCAAGATAATAAACAAAAACAGCAAAATTTCCTTAAAATTATCAATTCAGGGGCAGCAACCCAACAACGGGTTGTCCGATTCATCTGAAAATTTCAGGGCAGATAGATGTTGACCTGATAAACAATTTTACCCCATGTCAGATTTGCTCTAAATGCTTTGGTTTTTGAGTTATAAGCCAAAAACTGCATTTTACCCCTATGTTCTATTTTTAGCCATGGCGGCCATCTTGGTTGGTTGGCCGGGTCACGCCACACATTTTTTAAACTAGATACCCCAATGATGATTGTGGCCAAGTTTGGTTTAATTTGGCCCAGTAGTTTCAGAGGAGATTTTTGTAAAAGTTTACGACGACGGACGACGACGACGGACGACGGACGACGGACGACGGACGACGGACGACGGACGCAAAGTGATGGGAAAAGTTCACTTGGCCCTTCGGGCCAGGTGAGCTAAAAATGGTTAAAAATTGACTATAAAGGGCAATAACTCCTAAAGTGGTCAACTGACCATTTTGTTTATGTTGACTTATTTGTAGATCTTACTTTGCTGAACATTATTGCTGTTTACAGTTTATCTCTATCTATAATAATATTCAAGATAATAACCAAAAACAGCAAAATTTCCTTAAAATTACCATTTCAGGGGCAGCAACCCAACAACGAAATGTCTGATTCAACTGAAAATTTCAGGGCAGATAGATCTTGACCTGTTGAACAATATTACTCCTGTCAGATTTGCTCTAAATGTTTTGGTTTTTGAGTTATAAGCCAAAAACTGCATTTTACCCCTATGTTCTATTTTTAGCCATGGCGGCCATCTTGGTTGGTTGGCCGGGTCACGCCACACATTTTTTAAACTAGATACCCCAATGATGATTGTGGCCAAGTTTGGTTAAATTTGGCCCAGTAGTTTCAGAGGAGAAGATTTTTGTAAAAGTTAACGCAGGACGACGACGGACGTCGACGACGACGACGGACGACGCCGGACGCCAAGTGATGAGAAAAGCTCACTTGGCCCTTTGGGCCAGGTGAGCTAAAAATGTCACGAATATGATGAATAATGGACCTTTTTCACGGTTGCATGTGGAATAAAAATGGCAAAACACGTTACGCGTAAATAACCTTTAATTACCACACTCTTAAGAATTTTAAAGTATTTTCAATATTCATTTGTAATTGAAATAAATATTTAATACCTATAAGACTTATAAATTCTTGCATCTTAAAAAAATGTTGATCAACAATAATTATTTTTCTACGTTATATTTAATTCATACAGTTTTAGTAAGGTTTCAAAAGTAATTGTCATGTAATATATCCATAAAAAAGAAAAAAAGACTTGAAGACAATTTAGATGAAATGATAGAGGAATTATTAAAAACTTGAATTTGTTTATTGATGGTAGTTATTAGACATTTCGAAAAAGAATTTTGAATATGAATTTATTTTTATTTAATTTCAATTATTTTTTATTTTTATTTTTAAATAGCAGTTAAAGTCTAATCTTTAAATACTGAATATTATTTTATGAATCATATGTATGCATTAATAAAAATAAAACTATTTTCCATTCATGAATATGTTGTCCTTGTACTATATATTGGACTTGATTCACCTGGTTATTGAGTATGCAAATTTCACAATGGCAGTTTTACAAAAATAGTTGATAAGAGGTAAATTTAGCAATGATTTGTATATGTTTATATACAAAGCAGCAAATTCATCTTGAACATGTTTTATTGCTTCTTCCCAAGCATACATACATTTGGTTTTTGATGAATAGGCAACTCATTCCCAACATACTGTTAATTCAGAAATTATTGACTGCATTTAATGTGATTTTATCATTTTAGAATAAAATGCAATATTATTTTGCTACATTATGAAAAATCCTGTTTAACTTTTATAAAAAAATTAAAAATGCTATAAATAATTGTGATTATAACCCTGTTACATCTTGCAATAATAAGAGCATCACAATAATTTTTGGATTTACAGTGTTATAAGCCTTATTTGTGAAAAGTGGTCACTATATTTTGCAGGTGGTTATTCATTTCGTCTGGTGTTGTTGTTTCATTGGCCACGTATTTAAATTGTATAGAGTTACCAATATTTATCAAACATATCCCTGTCACATTCAGTAAGTATCTGCCTGTAATTCAATGGTTGTTGCTGTGTTGCATGATTGATTTTTCGTTTCTTTTTGGGTACATTAATCAGGTCGTTCCTTTTTTCGTTTGTATTGTTTACATTTCTTATTTCAAGGCCTTTTGTAGCTGACTGTGGTAGGGGCTATGGGTTTTTTTATGAAGGCTGTTTGAAAAGTTATAGCTGTTAATTTGTGTTATAAGGTCTCTTGTGAAAGAATCTCATCGAAAATCATACCAAACTTCTTTTCTATATTTATTTGGTTTACTTTTTTCTTGAAGGTATATCACAGAACAATTCTTATATAGTAGATATTATAAGTCATATATCAAGGTATTTTGATAAATAACCTAAACCATGATATTCAAATCTGAGGTCCAGAACTTTAACATTTATTTATCTTATATGTCCTCATTGATTACATTACAAATAAAGTGTGTATGATTGTCACAAACAGCCTCAAATAATTATGCAGGATAATTAAAACCTTCCAGGAAACAAATTAAATCGATATCAATTTTTAAAAGTCAAAATAAATTAACCACAAAAAAATCAACCTGAGGATTAGACGTATGTTGCAGAGTCAATACAATTTCCCTTAGTCACTTAGAGTTTGCAGAAATTGGGAATTGCAATAGATCAGCAATTTGTACATGAAACACAAAGTAAAAATTAGGTAAATTCATTCACATGTGCAATAATCTACCCACTATTACATATTTTCAATAATGATGTGACAACAAAACTCATTAATATTGATTAATATCTCATTCACAGTAAATTTGTTCAAATCAAAAGCAAATAAAATCAACTAATGTTGTTGACCGCAGTCAGCAGTTGTGGGTTCATATATTGCTTTTCTTTTTTTTAAAGAAAGCAACTTGTTTTATTGATTTACAAGTCTGACTTTTCTCGCAATTAATGGTGTGGAGTAAACACCGCCGGTTTAGTGTTGATGTACTTAAGATGAACCTAGCGTTCTTAACATGTGAAGATCTTGTACAACATTTTTTAATGTATAGGGTCATATTGATGGAAGACTGGTTTTATTTCCATAAAATTTGTTGTTCTGTGGAATTCGAACTATCAATTTATCTTTTTTGTGTTCAAGGTTCATGTTGAACTTTCTTTAAATTTATTAAATTTGAGGTAGGGCCAATTTGATTCAATTTGTCCGGATTCTTTTCACAGAAGGGCCAATTTCAAAAAGTGCCAACAGAATAAAATTTACTATAAAAAAATAAAATAAAAATGCTTTTTTATCAATATCTCGATTTACATATATTATGATATGTGTGATAAATATTTAATTTAACCCTAAAAATGATGAAAGTCCAATGTGCGGAATTTAGGGTGTTTTTAGGTGGGAAAAACAGGGAATCCCCCAAGAAGGACATTTCAAACCAAAAAAAAAGTTATGTTTTTCGTGACTGTGGCAATTTATACTACGTTTTCCCTCAAAAATGAAATTGGTTTAGTGTATCCTTATTATATAAAAATCAATTTTTTGTAACATCTCTAAATTGTACCGATATAGCTCATTATTAAAATCATGATGGTCAAGTATCGCGGTGGCTGAACAATTGTTTTCCATCTAGGGTTCGAATCTCGCTCAAACTTTTTGCATTTTTTGTGCTGTTATATTAAATTTTAATGTTTCTATCATATTTTTTCGGATGTTTGTTTAATTCATAAAGTCATTCTGGTTCATTTTGACTATAAAGTATTTTATTAAAAAAAAAACCTGTATCGCTTATTGTGTGCATTCCTATGACTGTCCATATTCTTGACTTACTTTCTATCCATGTGTTTACATTGATAACATATATGCAAGGAACAACTGCCGTCAAACTGAAGAAGGTGCCTGTGCATAACCGATAACACGAGAATTGATTCTATAGCAATGAATCCCAAATGTCACGTGTGTAATATACACATAACATAAAATAAGGCCATTGTATACAAGTTTCAAAACAACACAAACAATTTTTCGACACTTTTTTTTAACATGGTATAATATGTAACAAATGCAGTCAACAGCAATCAGTTTTGTCGCCAATTCAGATACTAGTACTGATTTTTTTACCACCGTCCCTACACCGGTACCTACGTCATCATAAAATAAGACAACACCATAGAACAAGTCAATTACACTACAAATCGTGATTGTAGGTAAAACATCAAGAAGCTGTTGCATCTGTATCACAACGAAGGTCCGATTTGTTAAAATGCCAATAGGCCATAAAACATGTGTTAACGTATTGGTATGCGTTTACTTTTCTACATTGACTAGAGGTTTAGGGGGAGGGTTGATATCTCATAATTATGTTTAACCCCGCCGCATTTTTGCGCCTGTCCCAAGTCAGGAACCTCTGGCCTTTGTTAGTCTTGTATTTTTTTATTTTTTTAGTTTCTTGTGTCCAATTTGGAGTTTAGTATGGCGTTCATTATCACTGAACTAGTATATATACTTGTTTAGGGCCAGCTGAAGGACGCCTCCGGGTGCGGGAATTTCTCGCTGCATTGAAGACCTGTTGGTGACCTTATGTTGTTGTCAGCCTGTTCTATGGTCGGGTTGTTGTCTCTTTGACACATTCACCATTTCCATTCTCAATTTTAGTAACACAAGGTGTTCTATGGCCAGCTGATGTAATATGTTCTCCGGTTAAAATATATATTATCTTATCTTATCTGATAGACGATATAACCTTAAATGAACAGGACAAAAACAGATATACATATACTCAGAATGAGAAAAACAACATCCCATTTGAATGTGTTCCAATATTATTTGGCTTCTTGAAAAGTTACGTGGTATGGTACCTTATGCGCATAAAGGGTGTTAACAATTAAATAAAATCAATATAAAAAAATCAATAGTCTTGTCCTTGTTTTTTGTAGGAATACCTGTTTGATACGGTGCTTTTTGTCCGCAATTCGCTTTTTGTCCGCTTTTGCTTTTTGTCCGATAATTTTGCTTTTTGTCCGAAACTTTTGCTTTTTGTCCGTTGCTTTTTGTCCGTTTTGCCTTTTGTCCGATTATTTTGCTTTTTGTCCGAAACTTTTGCTTTTTGTCCGTTGCTTTTTGTCCGTTTTGCTTTTTGTCCGATAATTTTGCTTTATGTCCGATATAAAATGTGTATATTTTTGGCAGGTTTCATTTTGAACTTCAAAATACCATGTCCTTTTAGGAGTTAAATACAGACCATACTCACATTATAAATGATTTGTACATGAAATTTCATGTCTTTTACAATATATCGCATTACCTCTAAAATGGCTCGAAGCACTAATATCCTAGACCCGTAGGTGTTGGTCAACAGAGGGCAAGGGGAATACTCTTGTATATCCCTAAGTCTAAAAAAACAACTATTGAAAACTGGCTAAACTAAGACATACTCCAGGTAGGCCATTATACCAGAAAAAGAGGTAGTCAAACCCTTATAAATGGCTTATAGCACTTATGTCCTGGATCTACACGAGTTTATCAGCAACGAATTAAAAGGGGCTTGAGTTTCGCCGGTATATCACGAAGTAAAAATAAACCTCATTATTGCCAGCTCTTCAAACTAAGAGATTCTCCACGTTGGCCATTATACCAGAGGTATAGGTAGGCAGTGCCTCTTAAATGGTCCATGGGCCATGGCACTTATGTCCTCGACCCGTACGAGTTGGTCAGAAGAGGGTAAGGGAATACTCTAGTATATCACACAGTCCACCAAAAATAGTGACGGCTGCCCAAACTAAGACATTTTTAGGTGCGCCCTTATACTAGATGTTGGAGTAGTCATTCTCTTAAAAATGGCTCATAGCACTTATGCTATAGACCCGAACGAGTTTGTCAACAATGAGTTAAAAGGGGGATGAATTAGCCCGGTATATAACGAAGTTGAAATAAACTGTTGCCCGCTGGCTAAACTAAGAAATTATCCACGCGGGCCATAATATGAGAGGTAGAGGAAGGGATTGCCTCTATAAAATGACCATGAGCACGTATGACCTAGACCCGTACGAGTTAGTCAGCAAAGTGTAAGGTTGGTACCCTAGTATATAATAAAGTCGAACTAAACTATTGCTGGATGGCTAAGAGATTCTCCGCGTGGGCCATGATACCAGAGGTAGAGGTTGTCATTGCCTCTAAAATGGCCTAAATCACTTATTCCCTAGAGAAGTACGCGGTATCATCAAAGAGTTTAAAAGGGAGTTGGAACCTCTGTTTACAAAGAAGTCGAAATAAATTATTGCCGGCTTGCTTAAGTACGAGATTCTCCAAGTTGGCCATTAATCCTAGGTTAAATGTGTGCATTGCCTTTTAAATGGCTGATAAAACTAAAGCCCTAGACCTGTACGAGTTTGTCAGCAAAAGGTTAAAGGGGGGATGCGATGCCTCTTTTTACAACGAAAATATAAATTAAGCCGACTGGCCTTACTAAGAGATTCTATACGCGGGGTATTATATCAGAGGATGAGGTAGGCATTACCTCTAACATAGCCATAACACGTATGTCCCAGACCCGTGTAAGTTAATCAGCAAAGGGTAAGGGGGGTACCTAAGTATATCACAAAGTCGAAATAAACTATTGCTGGCTGGCTAAACGAAGAGATTCTCCACATGGGCCATGATACCAGAGGTAGAAGTGGCCATAGCCTCAAAAATGGCCACTTATGCTGTAGACCCGTACCAGTGCTTCAGCAAAGTGTTAAAAGGTGGAGGTGGTATCTATGTTTACAACGAAGTCGAAATGAATTATTGCCGGCTGGCCAAACAAAGAAATTCTCCACATAGGCCATTATAACAAAGGTAGTGGTGGACATTGCATCTAAAATGGCCCATACTTCTTATTCCATTGATCTGTACGAGTTTGTCAGCAAAGGGTAAGGAGGGTACCCTGGTATATAACAAAGTCGAAATAAACTATTGCCGGATGGCCAAAAATAAAAGATGATCCACGTTTATCATGATACCAGAGGTAGAGGTGGGCCTTGCCTTTAAAATGGTTTATAGCACTTATGCCAGCAAAAGGAAAGGAGGGTATTCTAGTATATCGCAAAGTCGTTATGAAATATTGCCGGCTGTTCAAACTACGAGATTCACCACATGGGCCATGCTACCAGAGGTATAGGTGGTCATTGCCTTTAAAATAGCCTATAGCACTTATATGGCATATACCCGTACGAGTTCGTCAGTAAAGAGCTAAAATGAGGAGGTGGTACCTCTGTTCACATTAAAGTCAAAATAACTGTAGCCGGTAGGCCAAACTCCGGGATTCTCTACGTGGATCGTTATACCAGAGGTAGAGGTTTATTTCGACTTCGTTGTAAACAAAGGTAACACCTTTTATTTTTAACCCCTTGCAGGCAAAATCGTACAGGTCTTTGGAATTAGTGTTATATGCCATTTTAAAGGCAATTACCATATCTATCTCTGGTAAAATGGCCTACGTGGAGAACCTCTTAGTTTGGCCAGCCGGCAATACTTTATTTCGACTTTGTTGTAAACAGAGGTACCATCTCCCCCTTTTGATTCATTATTGTCAAACTCGTACGGGTCTAGGGCATAAGTGCTATAAGAAATTTGTATGGCAATGCCCTTCTCTATCTCTGGTAAAATGGCCTACGTGGAGAATCTTTTAGTTTGGCCATCCGGCAATTATTAAAGTGTATTTCGACTTCGTTGCAAACAGAGGTACCACCTTACCTTTTTAATTCATTGTTGTCAAACTCGTACGGGTCTTGGGCCTAAGTGATCTGTGCCTTTTTTAAGGCAATGCCTACTTCTACCTCTGGCATCATACCCCACGTGGAGAATCTCTTGGCCAGCCGGCAATTGTTTATTTCGACTTTTTTATATACCAAGGTACTTCCCTAACCCTTTGCTGACTTACTCGCTGGCTTATCCCTTATTGTAAGTAAGTAAGTTCAATAAATATAAGACTATATGCCAGGTCTTTCTGACAACCAATTACAAAGAAATTGGGGTTTATCTAATGAGGCTTTTCCCAGGATGCAATTGTTCGTAGACTGTATACAGTTGACCAAATAATCCACAAATTCCGCAAAAGGATCTTTTAATTATAGGCCATGTCCATTTAGACATTAAGCAACAAAAGCCCAGCATGACCGATGCATTTGTCTTTAACATCTCCGATATTGATTCCGCGTGGCCTTCCAATTGACATGAGTGTCCATTGGTGTTCATTGTTAAACCTTTGGAGCTATATCAGTTTGTGTGGAAATTAAGAGCACGATGACCTTCCCTTGGTGATAACAACATGACCAACAACCATATCGTGTGTTACCAAAAGCCGTCAGCGATAGTCACACCGACAATTTGCTACCTTCGTGGACAAAAGCCTGGCTTTTCGCTGGATCCTAATTAACATCTAGTGTTGTCACTACCATTTGCTGTAGAGATTTAGTTGCACAACATAACAGAAACATTCTTTGTAAATACTCTATGTTGATATTTTGACATTTGGATGGTTCATATACCAATTGTAGCCGAAAAATGATAATGAAACATTTCTGTTTAATATCGATCTATTGTTGGAATTGTAAATTTTCATATTCAATTTTTGTTTGTTTAAAGATGACCATTTTAAATAAAGATTTTAATTTTTTAAAAAGCAAGTGTTAGACTTGTGCTTTTATTGCCACTCAGTTCATATAACCTGTCATTTTAGTCGAGCCTGTAACTTTTGTTGCAGAAAGCTCGACATATGAATAGTGATCCGGCGGCGGCGGCGGCGGCGTAAGTTAACTTCTGAAAAGCTTAATATTTTAGAAGGTGGAAGAATTGGATGCTTCATACTCTGTATATAGATGCCTCATGTTACGAAGTTCCTGTCAGTCACATGTCCAATGTCCTTGACCTCATTTTCATGGTTCAGTGATCACTTGAAAAAAAAGTTCAGAATTTTTGTAATGTTGAATTCTCTCTTATTATAAGAAATAGGATAACTATATTTGGTATGTGCGTACCTTGCAAGGTACTCATGCCCGTCAGATAGTTTTCACTTGACCTCGACTTCATTTCGTGGATCAGTGAACAAAGGTTAGAATAAGTTTTGGTGGTCAAGTCCACATCTCAGATACTATAAGCAACAGGGCTAGTATATTCGGTGTATGGAAGGACTGTAAGGTGTACATGTCCAACTGGCAGGTGTCATCTGACCTTGACCTCATTTTCACGGTTCAGTGATTATAGTTAATTTTTCTGTCTTGGTCTGTTTTTCTCATACTTTATGCAATGAGTCTACAATATTTGTTGTATGGAATGATTGTAAGGTGTACATGTGTAGCGGGAAGATATCATCTGACCTTGACCTCATTTTCATGGTTCAGTGGTCAAAGTTCAGTTTTTGAGTTTTGGTCTTTTTATCTAATATTATATGCCAAAGGTCACTATATTTGGTGCATGAAAATATCTTATGATCTATATATAAATCTCCCAGGTTTTATTTGACCATGACCTCAATTTCACGGTTCATTGCACAGTGTTAAGTTTTTGTGTTTTGGTCTGTTTTTCTTAAACTATAAGTAATAGGTCAAGTATATTTGTTGTATCGAAGAATTGTTAGCTGTTCATGTCTGCCTGGTATGGTTCGTCTGACCTTTACCTCATTTTTATAATTCATTTGGTCTTTGTTTAGCTATCTTGGTTAATGTTAAGTTTATGTGGCAGTTGTAATAAATCTTTATACTTAGGGCTATCAACATAATATTAATGATGAGTAAAGTAGGCGAAACATTTCAATGTGTGCACTCTTGTTTAAATGTGCTTATTTATCCGAGTCCTGGACTGCATTCCAGTGGCTTTCATTCGTTTACTTTTGTGTAAATTTTATACAGATCAGTATTTTTTCAAATGTTTTACCAATATTTTAGCTGCATGTAACATCTTGAACACTCAGAACAGCAAAACAAAATTTAGATTTCAGAAATAAATAGCCTTTAGTCATCGACGAATAGCCGATGATTTCAAGAGTTGTTTCCGTTAAAGGATGATTCCTTTTTTTTTGTGCAATACTTGCTCTTTCGGAGGCTCGAGGGTAATTTCAGCAAAAATTTTATCATTTTTGTTTTCATTACAAATTTTATTTATTACACTATTAGTTATAACTTTATGAATTGGCTCAAAAATCAACCCAAAAAATCGAATGATTTTGGCCTCAGATTTATTTTTCAAATGTTTATATCACTGTAAAAGCTCCAAATTGTCTCCCTTTAGTGCAATAATGACATTTTGTTTTGGCATTAGAATTAAAATGTCTTTTTCAACTCATCGGTGACCTATAGATATTTTTCAAATATGCTTTACGTAAACTAAACAGTTGTAAAATTAAATCGATTTCTGTAATTTAGTTCTTTTTTTATTTCGATATATATATCTCTCTATTTCTCCTATTAGTTCAACTTAAAAACAGTACCTTAACAAAAATGGTTGCTTCTTTCGAGGGCAGATTGTGAGCTTAAGTGAACGATAACCCCATGTTTTTATTTGATTTTTCTATTTAGTATATGATAAAAGTTCATCTATAGAAAAACAAGCAAAATCCTACATGTATATTTAAAAAATAATGGATTAATACCCTCCAGTCCCCTTAACGACAAAAAAAATAAATAGAACATTGCGTTTAAGTATCACCTACAGTATTTTACAACCTCCATTGGTGATACATTATATGTATTTCTGCTGTTGTTTTATATAAGTTATTGTCCTGAATAAACATCTTTATGCGTTTTTGCGTTTCAGTTTTTATTGTGAAATTTCTTCAATCAGCCAAGACAAACTTTAAATTTCGCCTTAACGATGTTTTCGCGAGAAATCCATGTATTATTATCGAATTACTACATTTAATCATTGTCTAGTGCCCTAAAATGAGATTTTCCGAGACGCTGGGTTTGAAATGGGATACCCTATTTAATTTAAACAATATTTGCAATCTTTTCAAAAAGATGCAGATGGGAATTTTCGTTCCTTATGAAAGTGTTCGCAAGGAGTTAAATTATAAACTCCTTATAGGATTATCAAAAAGCAACTATTAAGGACCCCCTTGGAATAAAGATCTTCCAAGACAACGTGTTCGAGAGTTTGAGTTTAATACATGACTTTTTAAAACTTAATGGACGGAGCAGGATTATCTTACTCTTCCAGTTAACCATACATCATCACAGTTGCATTGGTTCTTGTTGCTCAGATTTTAAATTTCAATGATTTCGTCCGAGACCACAATTGTCGTTCCTTGATTTTCGTTATTAGTCCCTAGTGATAACAGTGGGTTACTTGCCAATAATTTTTATACCCCTTCCTTCTCCTTGTTTAATGCCTCACATTGTAAGTAGGGGGGGGGGGTGAAATTACACTGTAAAAAAATTTGGGTCCAGAATTTTACAGGAAAGTATTGATTTGGTCCAGCTGAAAAAGGTTAAAAATTAGCACTTCGGAAGCTGTCAAAAGATTTCAAGACACCTTAAACACAAAATTGTCCATATTTTGAGTTAGACGCGATGAAGTTTTCTATAATTTTGATATAATTTGTCCCAAAATTAGTACAACACACTGTAAAAGTTTCATTGAGAAAGCGCAGGTGGGATTTTTTTAATTTTCATTTATGTTCTAAAAGAAATGCACTACGAATTAATTGTGTTCTCGGACCATTTGTTTTGTGGACTGTTGTGTATCTTGTTGTTTTTCATTCAGCTGCGGCTTTGTTGGTTTGTTTCAACCCTTTTTAGTGTGATTATCCTTTGGTACACTTTGCCTCTCTCTTATATATGATATCGCAATAATTATATATATGTAAGCGTTCATATACATTTATATGGATACAATATTGAATTAAAATAGACATAATAATTAGATGAGTGAAAAAAAGAAAATGAAGTAATAATTGTACGTGTGAGGAGTTGGCATTCTTATAAAAAAGAAGATGTGGTATTATTGCAAATGAGACAACTATCCACAAAAGACCAAAATGACACAGACATTAACAGCATTAGGTCACCGTACGGCCTTCAACAATAAGGAAAGCCCATACAGCATAGTCAGCTATAAAAGGCCCCGATAAGACAATGTAAAACAATTCAAACGAGAAAACTAACGGCCTTATTTATGTCAAAAAAATAAATGAAAAAACAAATATAAATGTAACACATAAACAAACGACAACCACTGAATATACAGGCTCCTGACTTGGTACAGGCACATACATAAATAATGTGGCGAGGTTAAAGTCTTTTACACTAGAAATATTTTAGATCTTGTTATATAGACTAATTCTTATTCATTCTGGTCGTAAGTTAGTCTGTCATCCTCAAACGTGTGAGCAATGGTGTACGTACACCAATTTGTAGAATACATGGGATATTCAAAGATTTAAACGAACGTTAAGTCTCAGAGGCATGACTTTTTATTAGTTGTTAGTGGCTTTGAAATAGCTGTCAGATAACTGCGAGTACTCTCAGATCTGTTCATTGTGACTTTTTGTGTCGGGATGTATAAGTACCCGGCCACGTCCACTTGTATTTGTGTCTATCTGATGAGTTAAGCCTTTTCAACTGATTTTTATAGTTCGTTCTTATGTTGTACTGTTATACCACTGTCCCAGGTTAGGGGGAGGGTTGGGATCCCGCTAATATGTTTAACTCCGGCACATTATTTAAATCTGTGCCTGTCCCAAGTAAGGAGCCTGTAATTCAGTGGTTGTCGTTTGTTTATGTGTTACATATTTGTTTTTCGTTCATTTTTTTACTTAAATAAGGCCGTTAGTTTTCTCGTTTGAATTGTTTTACATTGTCTTATCGGGGCCTTTATAGCTGACTATGCGGTATGGGCTTTGCTCATTGTTGAAGGTCGTACGGTGACCTATAGTTGTTAATGTTTGTGTCATTTTGGTCTTTTGTGGACAGTTGTCTCATTGGCAATCATACCACATCTTCTTTTTTATATGCTCGAAACTTTAGAATAGTTTAGAAATTTATCAAATCAAATAATCCTTGAGTGATGGTTTCGTTATTGAAATTCTAAATTGATGTTTAACCGCGCTAAATATTATATATGATAATCATACGAATAAGTCAGGAACGGAGTTTCAATCTGTAATTCAATAGTTGTTGTTTGTTTCTGTTTTTGTTTGTCGTATAGTGTTTTGTAAATCAATGGTTTTCTCGTTTGAATAGTTTTATCATTATGTTAAATGGTGTCGACGTTTGCTACATGTGGAAGTGCACACATTTACGACATGTTATTGCTTAAACGCACAGTTTCTTCTTCCCGCTAATAATATATAGTCACCATTTGCACTTATATGCGAATGGCCGATTGACAGTCGCTCCAAAATATTTTGCAACATTTCAGTTAAAAAAAAACTTTTTTAAGTCTGGTAATATTTTCGTCATATTTCCAACAACTTTATTTTTCTTAAACATTACAAATATTACAAATATAACAAACAAACAAACTTCATTTTTGAAACACTATCACAAAGTTTACGTAATACATGTGAAGCTATTTATTTAGATAAACTGTATTGATCCATACATTTCGGAATTATTTAGCAACTATATCCAAATGACGAGGAAGTTCGAGGTTATTCAAGTAATAAGATTAAGGAAACTTTGGTTAACACAACAGCATTTTCAACAAAGTAGTTTATTTTTGTTTGACAAACTCGAAAAGAGGGGAAAAAGTAATAAAAATTAATGGTTAATTAAGCATTTACTTAATTTCTATCACGAAATAAATGCGTTTAATATTTTAGATACAGATACAATATAGTGCATTCGTAAATGTAAAACACTTTTTAATAGAAAATTTAAAAGAGATACATCAACAGTGTTTATTTTAGAATTGCTCAAGTCTGTAGGGCTTATTCCCGATTGTCCCACTTTTTTTAAATTAAGAGCTCATATTGTCCCACATGAAAAGTTCTGACTGGTCCACATTATTTTATGAGGCGAAATGTTCTTATCCCTTGTTAGATTGTCTCTATGGTTTTGTTTCAGATATATAAGCCAAAATCTACATTTTATGCGATGTTCTTCTTTTAGACATTGCGGCCATCTTAATTATTGGGCGGGGTCATCGGATACTTTTTTGAAACTAAATACCCTAAGGATGATTTTGGCCATGTTTGCTTTAATTTTGCCAGTAGTTTCAGAAGAGAAGATTTTTGTAAAAATTAATGACGACGACGAATAATGAGAAAATGAGAAAAGCTCACTTAGTCCTATGGTCCAGGTGAGCTAAAAAGCAAAACGGACAAAAAGCAACGGACAAAAAGCAAAAGTGTCGGACAAAAAGCAAAATTATCGGACAAAAAGCAAAACGGACAAAAAGCAACGGACAAAAAGCAAAAGTATCGGACAAAAAGCAAAATTATCGGACAAAAAGCAAAACGGACAAAAAGCAACGGACAAAAAGCAAAAGTATCGTACAAAAAGCAAAATAATCGGACAAAAAGCAAAAGCGGACAAAAAGCAAATCGCGGACAAAAAGCACCGTATCACCTGTTCAAGGTATGAAAATAGATGATGTGACGTATTTTAATGCACTATAATTAGCATCTATCGGACTATTTAAAACATGATTTCCCTATCTTATCGAATTAAAAGAATTGAGGGGAAATTGGCCATACCTCTTTGTTTTGTTTTAACCTCAATTTACTCTGATTACAGACAAACCTGTGCATCTGGAAAAGTTTTAAATAACAATGCAATTTGTAAAAAGCAATTATGAAAAAGATGAACCAACGACAACCACTGAAATACTGACTTGGGACAGGTTAATAAAGAATGTAGCAGGGTAAAATGTTTGTTAGTTCCTTTTTTGTGTTTTTAATTGTTAAATACTTTTTTACGATATTGTTTATTCATAGTGACGTTCAAATTTCAATGAACCAAATTTCGTTTTAACTCGCAAATTATAAAGTCAGAAATTTCCTTAAAAGCACATAATTTTTTTATTTACAAATATCAAGGAATAAATATAACTTATTCCTTACGTCGTTACTACAATCCCCTTCCCTTTAACGAATGTGACCTACCGAATTAGACTATTTTATCGGATTTGTAATAACCTAAGCAACACGACGGGTGCCACATGTAGAACAGGATCTGATTACCCTTCCGGAGCACCTGAGATCCCCCCTAGTTTTTGGTGGAGTTCGTGTTGCTTATTCTTTAGTTTTCTGTGTTGTGTCATGTGTTCTATTGTTTGTCTGTTTGTCTTCTTTCATTTTTAGCCAGGCGTTGTCAGTTTATTTTCGATTTATGAGTCTGGTATCTTTCGTCTCTCTTTTATTGCTATTTGTCCGCCATTACTGGACATCATAAAAGTTCCCGTAACATTTTGGAGTCAGAATAAAAAATATCTGACCCCACAATGGAAAAGTGATTGTTGTATGACGTCAAAAGTTCAAGTGTGACAGATTATCGGATCAATCGGAACAGATTTTCAAATAGGTATCAGGTGTATTTGGTTTTGTTCAAAATTACTGCGAAGTAGTTGTTTTCCAATGCTACATTTCCCCTAATGGACGGGAGAACTCATGGATCTGGCATCATTTTGGGGGCTTTTTTCCTAACTTTTTACCTGATTGTATGGTGAGGGTCAATTTCAATGACTATGCATGCAGACCACTTATATAAAATGAATAAACCCCGATGACAGGATTCAAATTGTGTACATCAGACAGGAGTTACATTAAAAAAAAAAGACTCATCAGTGACGCTCGAATAAAAAAAAACTTCACTTATTTTAGTAATACTTTCTCAGGTAATCTAAGGTACACATTTATTTGATTGGAAGTATAAAAAAGAAGATGTGGTATGATTGCCAATGAGACAACTGTCCACAAGAGACTTAAATAAGACAGAAATTAACAACTATAGGTCACCGTACGCCCTTTAACAATGAGTAAAGCCCATACCGCATATTCAGCTATAGAAGGCCCTGATAGACAATGTAAAACAATTCAAAAAAGAAAACTAACGGCCTTATTTATGTACAAAAAAATGAACGAAAAACAAATATGTAACACATAACAAAAGACAACCACTGAATTACAGGCTCCTGACTTGAGACAGACACATACATAAATAATGTGGCGGGGTTAAACATGTTAGCGGGATCCCAACCTCCCCCCTAACCACGGACAGTGGTATAACAGTACAACATAAGAATGAACTACAAAAATCAGTTGAAAAAGGCTCAACTCATCAGATGGACAAAAATAATTTGAGACTTGCTTGAACCTGTAGAAACCTTATCGGTTTTTTATAACATAAATCATGACTAAATTAAATACAGTTATTATCATCTTTTCGTTATTTGTTTCTTGGCATAATATTAAGTTATGTTTTTATAAACAAAAATCTGGCTTTTCCTTATAAAATTTATATAATGTATGTGTACTAATTGCTATTCTATTCAACCAGGAAAAAGTTGTTTTATCTTTTTGTTGTTGCTGATATTAGCCTACAATAACTGCGACTACTCTTAGACAGTTTTTTCTAATGTTATACTATTACACCTCTCTGTCACGTTAAGATTCACTGGCGTAGCACACGGTACGGTTGGTACGGTTCCGACCGTACCAATTTTTACTGCAGGTACGGAAAACCGTACCAAAAAAATCAAAATATTAAATAAAAAATATGCTAGCATAGTATGCAAACTTCCATACAATAAATGTTTTACATTTACCTCTGCCTGTTTTCTTAAAGAAAGAAAACCGCAGTACCGTAATCAGTTTATTGATTACCAATTAATGATTAATTAATCAAAATTGTTAAAGATGCTGTTGCGGATAATGTTGGGTGTTGTTATTGGTTCATGCGCCAATCTGACACAGACTGAATAAACTGAAACGGATGGATAATCTGAAGAATGCTATAGCTAGCAACAATCGCCAGCTAATTCGGAAAATCTCCACATGATGTTACTAGCTCTTTAAGTTTAACGCATCAGTTTGGAAATATTTTCAAGGTCGAAGAAGCTAGCATTTTTTTTTATTAATTGTTGCAAGTTTTGATTCCAGATGATGTAGGTATAAACCTCAAAACAATTGGAAAAAGTAATATTATTGTTTGCACAATGCCATATCCTTAGGTTTGCAGGTAAACGATATATGTAATGATTTCACTCGTTTTTTTTAATAAAACCACCACAAGTCAAGTTCAAAATCAGTTGATTAATTGTTTATTTTCTTAACGTACAGTTGCAAATATTTCGAGCATAATGTCAATTGAAATCAGAGGTGAGGGTTTTTTTATAATGTAAGATACCGTATTGCAAAAGGGAATATAACCTTTATCGGGACTCCGGAATTGTTCATTAAAAGTCGGGATTGGTTATGTTCGGGACTTCGTAAGACCTCTAAGGCTTCGTACCCCTTTCTGCACTGTGCCTTTCTTTGAGTGCCCTTCCGTAACATAAAACCCGAGCATAAATCACCATTATTTCACATATCTATACTTCAGCAGGAGGCGGTTTTCGTGAGACCGCTGATTTACTCTTTCCATTGTTTATTACAATAATTTTGAAAAACTGTAGGAATGGTGTAGAATTTATGTAGAAAGTACATTGTATTTTTAAAAAAGAATCGCGATCAAGGGACAAAAGACAAACCAGAGAACAAATAAGACACACAAGGACAACCAGCACCATTCAACATTGAAAACTATCAAATCAAATTAGAAACACGGACCCCTAAAAAAACTGGTGCAACTAAAGGTGCTCCAGAAGCGTAAGGAGGTCCTTCTTGCAAGACGGTAAAAATCACGGTAATTGCGACAGGCTCTCTAGTAAATGTGCATATGACAAAATCGTACACAATACTTATAAACAAGATACAAATTATCAAGAACACTTATAGTATAACTAATCGCCGTATTTAAATATAAAAAAATAAGACAACGCGTGACCGAACGACGCATGGATTAAACGAGTGCGCAGCACGAGTTTAATCCATAGCGGCGTTCGGTCACAAGTTGTCTTATTTTTGATATTCAAATACGGCGATTAGTTATACTTTTTATTACATTGTCAAATGGCTTTTTTTTATGAAATTAATGTAGAAAATGTAAGGAACTATATGTTTTTCCTACGCATTTACAATTTGTTTTGATCCGACGTTATCGACGTCTTGACAACGCCTATTGTTGTATGACGTCAGAGAGTGAAATAACCACGTTTATTTCACATGTGAAATTATCGGTTTTTATTTAACTGGGAAATCAATGTAATTCATTGCAACCAATGTAATAAAGTGATTTATTTCAGTTCTTCATCTTGACAGTCGCTGCATGAGCATTTAAAATAATTATATCCTACCAGGTAAAGATGACCCCCTAGTGTCGACTTAAGTGATTGTCCTGAACGTTCACATTAAAACATTTAACATGTTAACCCTGCCGCAATTTTGCGCCTGTCCCAAGTCAGGAACCTTTGTTTTTCTTGTTTGTTTTTAATTTTAGTTCTTTTGTGTGTTATGGGGTCTAAAAAAGTGTGCACCCCCCAAAACACGTTGTTTCTGGGCCGGCAGTCCTATAATAAAAGACTTCTGAGGTTCATATCATTTATACTCAACGTTTTTTATCATGTATTTTTTTTTACTATCAATGTTTAACCCGAGTTGGGGTTTGATAGTAAAAAAAATCAGATACTATCCGAATTCGGGTTCAACATTGATAGATAAAAAAATATCCGCTAAAAATCTTTGAATGTAAATGATATGAACCTCGGAAGTCTTATATTATAGGACTACCAAGACCGGCTGCAGTTTATCCCATGCATGCAGTGTCTGAGGATTGTCGTAGTTTTTTTTACCCATTTCCGATCCTCATTCATTTTTTTATTCACTATAGCTCAAAAGTTGCTAGCCGCACTTTGATTGTTTTATTTTAAAAATAATAATAGTAAGATCTTATAATAAATAAGCTGACAGAAATCACTTGTAAATCATGAATGTTGCACAATGATTTGTCGCGAGGTATAGTATGAAAGTGTTGTTCTCATTTACAAATCTTGCTATGTAAATGACTACAAAAGACACAGACATTCATTTTTTTTTCAAATTGTCTTGTAAAAAATGCTGCGGTTCAAAAACATTTTTTAGTGCCAGGAAACACTCAGAATGCAGGATTTTAACGCTATAAACCCCAGAGCTTCTGGGGGCCTTGAGCGGCCCCCATACCCCCTGCCGTAATGCAGCCTCGCTATGCGAGGCTGGATGGGCCACTTCGTGTCCCATATGTCTAATTTGCCGAAACCGTACCATGATTTTTCGGCATGCTACGCCTATGTAAGATAGGATTGAACACTCACAAAGTTGGGGATATGTATCAAGTCTCATATGGGTGAACAATTTATGATTGGGTTTTGGACCTTTATCATCTTAGTTACATCATTTAGTCTATCGATATATATGGTGATGATTTACTTAAGTCGAACATTGTTATAAATCTATCTTAAATGAATATAGTCTTACAGTTTTATTGCATTTTGTTAGCTTTGTTTTTCACTTTTTTATTGCAAACTATGACAAATAGGTCAATAACAACAAATCATTTAAAAAAAATACACATGAGTAATCAAGTGTGATAATAGCTGTTCATAGCTAATCAAGTGTCATTTATTTTTGTTAATGACTTAAATACACCCACCTAACATACAATTTCTTTTTTGAATGCAAGAATAATGATTTAACTTTGATTTTCTACTGGAAGTATCCGTGAATTGAAATTGCACCTATGACCTTTGAACCCGCTTTGAAAAAAATTGCACCATGATTTCTTTAGACAACCGGGATATTTAGAAAGTACACATTCTTAGCTTTCCATTGATACATGTATATAATTTAGCCGTATGTTAGGTACGTGCATTAAAAATGTATATTTGGCTCTCATATCACTCGCCTATCGTTGCAACAATTGTCTTTTTACCCACAAAGTTAATTATTGTAAAGATGTTTTTACGACATGCATACCGTAAACCATAGCTACTAGTAAATTATTAAAATTAAGATGATAGAACTTTCTATGATTTTCTGTGTTACAATTAGTTGTTCGAAAAAGTGATTTGGAATATTCTATGATGAATATCGGGACCTTTTATTTAATAGAAGGCTGTCCAGTATGGATTTCTCTCATTGTTGAATACCGTATGTGTGTCAATGAACGAAAGGAGGGTGTAGAATGTGTGTCAATGAATGGAGGGAGAATACAGAATGTGTCAATAAATGAAAGGAGAATATATAATGTGTGTCAATGAATGAAAGGAGGGTGTAGAATGTGTGTCAATGAATGAAAGGAGAATGTATAATGTGTGTCGATGAATGAAAGGAGAATATAGAATGTGTCAATGAATGAAGGGAGGGTGTAGAATGTGTGTCAATGAATGAAAGGAGTGTGTAGAATGTGTGTCAATACATTTCATTTATTGACACACATTCTACACCCTCCCTTCATTCATTGACGCATTCTACATTCTCCTTTCATTCATTGACACACATTCTACATTCTCCTTTCATTTATTGACACACACCCTCCCTTCATTCATTGACACATTCTTTATCTCCTTTCATTCATTTACACACATTCTACATTCTCCTTTCATTCATTGACACACATTCTACACCCTCCCTTCATTCATTGACACACATTCTGCATTCTCCTTTCATTCATTGACGCATTCTACATTCTCCTTTCATTCATTGACATACATTCTACACCCTCCCTTCATTCATTGACACACATTCTACATTCTCCTTTCATTCATTGACACACATTCTACATTCTCCCTTCATTCATTAAAACATTCTATATTCTCCCTTCATTCATTGACACACATTCTACATTCTCCTTTCATTCATTGACACACATTCTACATTCTCCTTTCATTCATTGACACACATTCTACACCCTCCCTTCATTCATTGACATACATTCTATATTCTCCTTTCATTCATTGACACACATTCTACACCCTCCCTTCATTCATTGACGCATTCTACATTCTCCTTTCATTCATTTACACACATTCTGCATTCTCCTTTCATTCATTGACGCATTCTACATTCTCCTTTTATTCATTGACACACATTCTACACCCTCCCTTCATTCATTGACACATTCTATATTCTCCTTTCATTCATTGACATACATTCTACATTCTCCTTTCATTCATTGACACACATTCTACATTCTCCTTTCATTCATTGACACACATTCTACATTCTCCTTTCATTCATTGACACACATTCTACACCCTCCTTTCATTTATTGACACACATTCTACACCCTCCCTTCATTCATTGACGCATTCTACATTCTCCTTTCATTCATTTACACACATTCTGCATTCTCCTTTCATTCATTGACGCATTCTACATTCTCCTTTCATTCATTGACACACATTCTACATTCTCCTTTCATTCATTGACACACATTCTACACCCTCCCTTCATTCATTGACACACATTCTACATTCTCCTTTCATTCATTGACACACATTCTACATCCTCCTTTCATTCATTAAAACATTCTATATTCTCCTTTCATTCATTGACACACATTCTACACCCTCCCTCCATTCATTGACACACATTCTACATTCTCCTTTCATTTATTGAATGAAAGGAGAATGCAGAATGTGTGTAAATGAATGAAAGGAGAATATAGAATGCGTCAATGAATGAAGGGAGGGTGTAGAATGTGTGTCAATGAAAAAAGGAGAATGTAGAATGCGTCAATGAATGAAAGGAGAATGCAGAATGTGTGTAAATGAATGAAAGAAGAATGTAGAATGTGTCAATGAATGAAGGGAGGGTGTAGAATGTGTGTCAATGAATGAAAGGAGAATGTAGAATGTGTCAATGAATGAAGGGAGGGTGTAGAATGTGTGTCAATGAATGAAAGGAGAATGTAGAATGTGTGTCAATGAATGAAAGGAGAATGTAGAATGCGTCAATGAATGAAAGGAGAATGCAGAATGTGTGTCAATGAATGAAAGGAGAATATAGAATGTTTTAATGAATGAAGGGAGAATGTAGAATGTGTGTCAATGAATGAAAGGAGAATGTAGAATGTGTGTCAATGAATGAAAGGAGAATATAGAATGTGTGTCAATGAATGAAACGAGAATGTAGAATGTATGTCAATGAATGAAAGGAGAATATAGAATGTGTCAATGAATGAAGGGAGAATGTAGAATGTATGTCAATGAATGAAAGGAGGGTGTAGAATGTGTGTCAATGAATGAAGGGAGGGTGTAGAATGTGTGTCAATGAATGAAAGGAGAATGTAGAATGTGTGTAAATGAATGAAAGGAGATAAAGAATGTGTCAATGAATGAAGGGAGGGTGTAGAATGTGTGTCAATGAATGAAAGGAGAATGTAGAATGTGTGTCAATGAATGAAAGGAGAATGTAGAATGTGTGTAAATGAATGAAAGGAGATAAAGAATGTGTCAATGAATGAAGGGAGGGTGTAGAATGTGTGTCAATGAATGAAAGGAGTGTGTAGAATGTGTGTCAATGAATGAAAGGAGAATGTAGAATGTGTGTAAATGAATGAAAGGAGATAAAGAATGTGTCAATGAATGAAGGGAGGGTGTAGAATGTGTGTCAATGAATGAAAGGAGTGTGTAGAATGTGTGTCAATGAATGAAAGGAGAATGTAGAATGTGTGTAAATGAATGAAAGGAGATAAAGAATGTGTCAATGAATGAAGGGAGGGTGTAGAATGTGTGTCAATGAATGAAAGGAGTGTGTAGAATGTGTGTCAATGAATGAAAGGAGAATGTAGAATGTGTGTAAATGAATGAAAGGAGAATATAGAATGTGTCAATGAATGAAAGGAGAATGTAGAATGTGTGTCAATGAATGAAAGGAGGGTGTAGAATGTGTGTAAATGAATGAAGGGAGAATATAGAATGTTTTAATGAATGAAGGGAGAATGTAGAATGTGTGTAAATGAATGAAAGGAGAATGTAGAATGTGTTAATGAATGAAAGGAGGGTGTAGAATGTGTGTCAATGAATGAAGGGAGGGTGTAGAATGTGTGTCAATGAATGAAAGGAGAATGTAGAATGTGTGTAAATGAATGAAAGGAGAATATAGAATGTGTGTCAATGAATGAAGGGAGAATGTAGAATGCGTCAATGAATGAAAGGAGAATATAGAATGTGTGTCAATGAATGAAAGGAGAATATAGAATGTGTGTCAATGAATGAAAGGAGAATGTAGAATGTGTGTCAATGAATGAAAGGAGAATGTAGAATGTGTGTCAATGAATGAAAGGAGGGTGTAGAATGTGTGTAAATGAATGAAGGGAGGGTGTAGAATGTGTGTCAGTGAATGAAAGGAGAATGTAGAATGCGTCAATGAATGAAGGGAGGGTGTAGAATGTGTGTCAATGAATGAAAGGAGAATGTAGAATGCGTCAATGAATGAAGGGAGCATGTAGAATGTGTGTCAATGAATGAAAGGAGAATATAGAATGTATGTCAATGAATGAAGGGAGGGTGTGGAATGTGTGTCAATGAATGAAAGGAGAATGTAGAATGCGTCAATGAATGAAAGGAGAATGTAGAATGTATGTCAATGAATGAAAGGAGAATATAGAATGTGTCAATGAATGAAGGGAGGGTGTAGAATGTGTGTCAATGAATAAAAGGAGAATGTAGAATGCGTCAATGAATGAAAGGAGAATGTAGAATGTGTGTCAATGAATGAAAGGAGAATATAGAATGTGTGTCAATGAATGAAAGGAAAATGTAGAATGTGTGTCAATGAATGAAAGGAGAATATAGAATGTGTGTCAATGAATGAAAGGAGAATGTAGAATGTGTGTCAATGAATAAAAGGAGAATGTAGAATGCGTCAATGAATGAAAGGAGAATGTAGAATGTGTGTCAATGAATGAAAGGAGAATGTAGAATGTGTGTAAATGAATGAAAGGAGAATATAGAATGTGTGTAAATGAATGAAAGGAGCTTGTCCATCACAAAATATTTTAAATAAATATTAAAACGGGTATAAATGAACAAATATGATGTTCAGTAGTTGTCGTTTGTTGTGGTCCATGTTCATATTAAGTGCTTCCCATTTCTCTTAGTTCATGTATTTTATTAAGATTAGACCTTTTGTTCTCACGTTTGAATGTTGTTTTGACTGATATTACACTAATAATTTTTGGGGCCCTTGTTATCTTGCTGTTCGGTGTTAGGCAGGGGTCCGTGTTGAAGACCGTACTTTTACAAATTGTGATTCAGATGGAGAATTGTCTCATTTGCACTCATATTACACATCTTCGTATATATCTAAATAATCAATTACTTGTAAAAGTTAATTTTCGTTCAATTATCCTTAAAAAAATACTTACCAAGCTATAAAGGCAGTTTTCAATCTCCGTCAAAATTTGCAGTTAAACTGTTGAGTATTTCCAAAAAATTAAATTTTACTTTCATTTTCGATAATCTGGTTGATGGAAATTTTCAATGTTATTTATAGAATTATGTAATGGAATGTCTATATCTATTTATAGATGTAGACTTCAGACATATTAGCTTTGAGATTAAAGTTAAATATAAGTATGAAATTAAATATATTTCGTTTTATTCGTGTATCACACTTTTGTATTAGTTTTGGCTCACATGGTAGATTTAGAGGTATATGGGGCAATGAGTCAGATCTCCAAGTTATGGATCCATCATGTAATTAGTTTAATTTAATGCATATATACGTTCTGCGCCTAACTTCGCCATTTTTGTCCCCATTATCTTCTCTTTTTTTCTCCTTTTCAAAATCCTGGATCTGCATACACAGTGTAGATACTATTCTGTACGCTATCCGGAAGTCGCGATTTTCGAAGCGAGAACTTTTTGGATCACATTTTAAATTTGATGGGTATACTGAATTAAACGGTAAGTTGACCATCTGTACATTGCTTAATGATTAATTCAGCCGACATCGATATTCTCAAATGGTTTAGAATTATATTCCGCACATTCAATATTATTGTCTTTGCCTTAATCAAGAGATTTTCAAGTGCATCACTAAGAAAAATCAGCGAACCTAAAAACAATCTTTTTACCCTCTTAGTGTACAAATTAACGTAAAAATCAGACTTAATTAACTCAATGAAGAATATTTCAAGTATTGGTAAAAGTTTCAACCAGATCTTTGAAGCCAGAAAAAGGAAAAATTACATTTGTTTGAATTTCTCACTGTACGATCAGTCTCGCTTGTTTATTTTAAAACTGTATGATCAGTCTTTATGTCACTGTATTCTAGTGGCGATTTCAAAGTTATTTACGATACATTAGAAGGTGGCATTTTTCTAAATAACACAAATATATTTCAATACATTCACATCCTGAAAACTTATGAAACATGTTTTAGCTTGATAGGGTGTACTCGACTTACTACATTAAGTATAAGGATGTTTAAATGTTGCTAAAATAAGAGGAAGGTTTGATGTATACTAGTATATAAGTTTCAGAAATGTCCTCCGTTATACTTAAAATTGTACAAACACACATATTTAGTTGTTATATAAAAATGCATGTATTTACACACATTCGAGGCCGTACTGTAGCCTATAATTGATCACAGTTCCTTCACTTTGTTTAAGATGTAGAGCTGTCTCTTTAACACTCAATTGAACACCACTTTGTCAAGCGGGGGGTTATAGTGATAAAGAAGTCCGTGTTTCCGTTCGTCCGTTGGACCGGTACAATATGTTTCGCCGGTTTTGTAAGCTCATTTCCTCATAAACCACTCTATATACATTGGGGGTTCCGGCCTTTTTTAAATAGAGAGGGGTCCAATCCAGGAGAAAAGGGGATTCCAAATATATGTTCCCATACAAATGCATTGATAGTTAAAAAAGGGTTTCAAACTGCCGGATCCTCTTTTTTTGAATCCGTCACTGAAATAACTATTAATTAATCTTATTCGGATTCCTTATCATAAATGATAATGACTGTATTGTGCACCGTCTATTTCGAATTTTAGTAAAAATCTTTTATGGGGTTACTTTATATAAGATACGGACTTGAACATTACATTATATGGGGCACCCATCAGGTATTTCAAACACCTCCTAAACCAATCATTAAAGTTTTCTGAAATTGCTCCATTTTTACTCGATTAATGCATTATGGACCTTCTATTTCTGTTAACCTATACCAAAATTATATCACATGAATTATCCCCCTACGCAAAGCTGTCTTTATCCACTTTTTGTTATTTTAAAAGACAAGCTTGATTTATGTTATCATCAATTGGTCAACGGCGGACGGTGTAAAAAATCTTTAAAAATTTATTAGCTAAACAGATAACTGTAACGATACACTATTACAAAGTCCACTTGTAAGCGAATCATGTATTACTTATTAGGCATTTGATTTTAAATAAGACTGATGGAACAAAAATACAATTATTTTGTCGTCTAAAAAAGCCATCAGAAATATATTTGTATTGTCTGATGAAAGTAATTACACGTTATAGTTCCCTGGATAGTTCATATTATTGTATAGCAATATAATATTTCCCACAGAAAGTAACCAAAAGTTAGCGTGCAATAAATTCTAATATTGCACTAGTGCAATAAATCGTAAAAATTCATGACGTCATCAACGACAAAATCTTAGTTTAAACCAATTTTTACTTTCAAATATTATATTGCTATACAATAAAAGGGTTATTGCATGAATATTGGGGAATATTGTCCCTCGTAGAACATATATTGCACTCGCAAGCTCGTGCAATATAAAATTCTACTCGGGACAATATTCCCCAATATTCATGCAATAACCCTATAATATCACATATACACGTATATACCTTCAAATTGCTGTTGTTTTTTCTTCAAAATCACGACTGGTCATACAGTCAAAAAATCTGAAATCGCTTCTAGAATACAGTCAGTTCTAGACTGATCGTACAGTAATTTATTTTGGGATCCTCAAGGAAAACATATTTTTTTATCGGAAATACGAATATTCTACTTAAATACGAAAAGAATATTGAAACAGTATATATTTAACTGTAAACTGATGCAAATATTTGCAATAAAAGATTATTTGCTTTGTACTACGAGAGCAAATTTGTCCATCGATTTCACTTTTTTCTACCAAGTTGATGTGATGCACACGTATATTTTATATTCTAATGCATGTTTTTGTTACAATTACTCATATTTATGATGCTATATATACCTTGAAGATGTTCAAAGCACTTTGTAGATCTAGGAGTAAACAAATGATGAGAGAAGTTACCGTAGGCAAAACCGTCCTGTTAGCCAGTTGGAAATCATCGCTTCGAAAATCGCGACTTCCGGATAGCGTACAGAATAGTATCTACACTGTGGCATACAGTTGTATGTATATACATGTAGATCTGAATGTCTATAAATAAGGACCAGACAAAAATATATTCCAAATCTGAGCCGAGATTAGTAGAATTTTTGTTAAAAAATATTTTCTAAATTCCAAGTGAAATCATACCAATTGAAACATTTGGTCACTGGCTTATTCCAAGTGATGACTTTGAGTGACGGATTCCAATGGGTGAAATTAGTTAAGTGACGGATTCAAAAGATGACATTTGTTTAGTGACGGATTCAATGGATGACATTTGTTTAGTGACGGATTCCAAGGGATGACATTAATTTAAGTGACGGATTCAAAGTTATGACATTGAATTATAGTAACGAATTCCAAGGGATGACATTAAGTGACGGATTTCAAGGGATGATATTGGTTAAGCGACGGATTCGAAAGGCTGACATTGGCTTAAGGACGGATTCCAAGTGATGACATTGGATAAGTGACGGATTCCAAGGGATGACATTAGTGACGGATTCCTATGGATGACATTGTTATGTGGCGGATAACAAGGGAAGATATTTGTTAAGTAACGGATTCTAGGGATGACATCATAGATGATATTTGTTTAGTGACGGATTCCAAGGGATGACATTGGTTTAGTGACGGATTCCAAGGGATGACATTGGTTTAGTGACGGATTCCAATGGATGACATTGTTAAGTGACGGATTCCAGGATGACATTGGTTAAGTGACGGATGCCAGGGATGAAATTTATTTGGTTCAGTGACTGGTGCCACAAGATGACATTTCTTAAGTGGTGATATCGGTTTATTAGTTGGTGCCAAGTGATGACATTGGTTAGGTGACGGGTTACAATGGATTGTATTGGTTAAGTGACGGATTTCATTGTATTACATTGGATAAGTGGCGGATTCCAAGGGAATATGGTTAAGTGACGGATTGTTAGGGATTTTTTTGGTAAAGCGACGGATTCCAAAGGCATTAGTTTATTGTCATATTCAAAGGGATGACATTCATTTCGTTCGATGACTGATGTCACCAAAAGACATAACTTACTGACGACATCGGTTCACTGGATGGTGCCAAGTGACTGGTGAAATTGGTTATGTGATATCATTGGATGACATTTATTTGGGTCAGTTACAGTAAATTATAACATGTGATGTCAATGGTTCTCATACTGAAACCAAATATATAAGATTGGGTTGTTTTTGGAACAATGACTTTATAAGCTACTAGCGGACATTGCTTACGTCACTTGTAAAAAAAGAAAATGCCGTATGATTGCCCATGAGATAACTCTCTACAAGAGACCAAATGACACACAAATTAACAACATGAGCCATCGTACGGCCTTCAACAATGAGCAAAGCCCATATCGCATAGTCAGCTCTTAAAAGGCCACGAATTGAATTTACTAATGTAAAACAATTCAAACGAGAAAACTAACGGCAAAACTAATGTACACACAATACACGAAATTTTTTTATGTAAACACAGTAACAAACAACTGACATCAGCTCAATGATTGGTGCCAAAGGATGATCTTGGTTAAGTCACAGATTATAATGGATGACATCTATTTGGTTCAGTGAATGATGTCACTAAAAGTCAAGTGACGTCATCAATTCACTGGCTGGTACCAAGGTGATGACATTGTTTACGTAACATATTCCGTGAGATGACATTAGTTGATTCAATTTTTGTGCAAAGTGACGACATTGTTTCAACGACTGGTGCAAAGTGATGATCATGAGATCATGAGATATATCTGCCCGGTATCATTGATTCATTAAATAATGAGATATATCAGCCCGGTATCATTGATTCAGTAAATAATGTTGTCTCTGTCAAGTAATTGTGTAACGGTTTATTTCTTCCTCTGTGATATTTTATTCTGAGGATAATTTGTCACGATATTTTTTTTCCAGGCAAGGTATTTCACCGGGGGATTTTTTCCAGAGGAGTGAAAATCTATCTGTGTTATGCGGATAGTATGTACCGGTATATATTTGCCGTACTATATTTCACAAAACCCTTATAAAAAAACACAGGTAGAACATAATTTTTCAAAGGGAGGAAATTATGAGCAATTTATATTTAAAAGATATTAAAATATAATATATTTCTGAATCTATTTTATTGTGAAATTTTTCCTTGAATTTTATTTTTTATATATTCATTAATATAAAAAGAAGACTTACAACTTGATTTAATAAGACAGATAGCATTTCACATGTAAATACTATCCAGCTGTTAAACATGCTTTTGTTCCAATATATTGTTATGCTATGAGTTATCTGATTTCCATATAATCAACAACTACATCTCTGTCCCCAGACAAAATTATTTATATAGTTAAAAATATCATCATAATCAAATTCTTCTATTACTGTTAACAGTAGTAATACAACTATATTTCTATCTTACTTTTTAATTTATATTTGTACTGATATCTGAAAACAAACTTACTTTTACATATATTTCAATACTAGTAACCTTATTTAATCATATTATTTTCACAATTACGATCTTTGAAATTACTTCTGGTTTTCTTCCCTATATTTCATGATAATTTTCTTTTTAAAAGGAGGATATTGACTTGAATATTTCAGGTGATAATTTGTGAAAGTATTTCCCATTATAATACATTTTTTTTAACAATTCCGCTTTAATTCAAATACACTATTATTATTTCGTATTTGTAAAGAATAAGTTTTTATGCCACTTTTTTCTAATAACTATTCAACAAGTAAACTACCCAGATAGAATTTCACGGCAAAGGAAAAAATAACCCAGGGAAATATTTTCCTCCGGATAAAAAAATAACAACTACTGTGACATTTTTTCCTACGGATCAAATTTCACCCGGATATAATTTTGCTTTACAATTGCATTGGTTCAGTGACTGATGCAAAATGACTACATTGAATTAATGACTGATTGCAAGTGGTGGCATTCGTCCGGTACTTTTGACAATCATTGGTTTACTGCATATAATAAACGCAATATAAATTAATGAAAATCACATTTAATAATTCAAAGCATAAATATGCATTTATATATTAAACCACTTTAATAAATTAATACAACGTTTGAATCGTGAACTATTCGGTTTTCGCTTTTTATCCTTTAAAAAAATTAATCTACTCTGACAGCTATCTAAACAGTTTAATTTAACAGAATATTCATACAAATAAGGAAATGCGCAAATAATAACATTTGTCCGGATTTCGATAAACGGGTTAAAGAGAAATATGTATACTGGTTTTTTTTTTATCCCATCTCCCAATTACATACAGAAATATAAACCACGATATACCTTAATTAATCATTTTGTTTTTGATTTTTACTTCAAGGAAATTTAGGGTAAACATCATTTATAATTATCCAAAATAGTTCTTTTAGTTGCAATTAGGATGAACCATACATCACTATAGAATGTCTTATAAAAATAAACTAATCCAATAAAGGACTTGGGTAATAAAAATTACCAATTATCCATTTGTGTATAAATAACAAGAATGAGGTGAATGGTTACACAACTAATGATATATGGCAAAAACAAAAAGATATCCATGAGTTATACCAATACCACTAATCTCTGTGCAATTTCAAAAGCTCTAAATCATAGTGTACATCCGAATAGCATGTTGAAGGCATATACAACACAATAAAATAGCAAAGTTAGTATGATTATATATATAAATTAAATAATCCACTTGCGCACAACATACGTTTTCCGTTGAATTTTGCATAAATGTCTGTCATGCATTGTTAAATATTAATTAAACGGCACACGGAAATCAGTGGTGCAAATCTGTTCTCGATTGTTTTTATTCATTTATTTTATCTTAAATATTTCCAAACGTCGTGCATATCTAAACAAAACTTGAATGTGCTCTTTGCATATGTCCGTAACATTCTTGAGAAGAGTTGAAGTACTGAAGGCATACCCAACAAATATGTGCGTTACAACCTCGACACGTCATGTGGTTGCATCCTTCAATCTTTTCAATCGGAGTTGAACATTTTGGACAGTATTTCGCTCTTCCAGCATTTTGTTTCATCCATAGTTTCAACCCGCCGTCGTCCTTCTTCATACTCTCGACCATTTTGCAAGTAAGACCATCGTGAAATTGATTTTGGCATGCTGTACAGATACGAACTTCACATTCTGGACAACTGAAGAGTTTCTCCTTCTCGGTCACTCGATAAATAAGAGGACAGTCTGCTGTCGGACAATACTTGTACGCTTTTTTGTTCTGCAACACAAAGGAATTGGTAGCTTTCTTCACCAAGAGGTTTATAGGAATTCCAGTGTTGACCGAAAGCTTTGAAATATCCTTCCATGTCCAAAGTTCATTACATCCTTCACCGCTACAGGTTAGTGGGATCGTATTGTTTTTAATGTCAGTTTTAAACTGAAGCTCGACGCAATCTTTACAATATGGATGACCACAGGCTTCAAGTCTGTACAGCTCTCCTTCTTCTATTGGACAGAAACATACCATGCAATCACGAGTTTGTGTAGGTTGTAGCTTGTATTCTTTACGCTTCTGAATTACAAGGGTAATCATTGTCTCTATAAGTGAGCATGCTTTCTCTATAGCTTCAGTTTGCCCTATGAGAGTGATCAAATGAAGCCGGTGATTAAGTTCTATGCACCCAACTCCGGATTCTTGGACAAGCTTATTAAGATCATATTCATACCGCAACATAATCTCCTTCATCACTCCAGGAGGTTTATCTTCCCCTTTCAATGCCAAAGTTTTCGACTTGCTAGTTTTCAATTCCTGTAAATATTCCTCTAGCATTTTAATAGCTCTCATTTGATTTTCTTCTTTTCCGTGAACAGACAGCGATAGGATTCTTTCATCTGACACAACAGTGGTGTCAGTTTTATCAATAACAGTCTTAACCAATCGTTTTCCATCCCAGGTAAAGAGTTTGTTTATATTTTCATGCGAGTCAATGTCCATTACTTTCCCTTTAATTGCCATTAGAATATCGGCCTTCACCTTAATGATAGTCTCTACAATGTCAGAGAGCAAATTCACCACCATGTTACCGTTTCGCAGTTCTTTCTTTTGTATATTCACATTCTCTGTTCGTGACAATTTTTCTACCAATTTATCAACGATGTCACAATATTTGGTATAAACGAGTTTTGGAATCATTAAAGATGTTTTTAAGTCTGCTTTCATTGTCACTATTTGGTCATTCATTGTAAAACCATGATCCATGCCTGCGCATGCAGCAAGACCTTCCTCTGTTTTCGAAAATGATACAAAGGCTAGAAAAGTAAAGTCAGCATCTCTAGGGGGTCTTAAATCCAAGTCATATGAGCCTTCATGAACATACTCTTCTACTTTTTTACGAATGCGTTGGCGACATATGTGTATCATATCTTGTGGTGTGTTAACTTTGTGTCGGATCACTGAAACACGTTCTATGTCACTTGGATCTAGACCTAAAGCATCCATAAACCCCTGACGTAATACATCTTCATTCACATGAGGATTTAGGTTAGCAACATGCACTTCATTAGATCCGTTCTTGCTTGGTTTGATTCGGACCATAGTTCCACCAATAGCTATTGGAGTTATCCTTGTTCTTAAAGCAGACGTTAAATCTGTAAATTTAACAAACCCAAATCTTCTAGATGGCCGTCTGCACCATTGTAGTTTAGTTCTGAATCCACGAATGTCAGTGTTCTGAAATCCGACACTAGGTCTTGCTTTTATATCAACGCCTTCTCGCATTACGTTTACAGCTCGTTCAGCATCTTCTTTCTTCTCAAATGTGATTTTCCCCTAGTTGTTTCGGTTCTTGCTTTTCCAAAATTTCTCAACCTTGACAATTTTACCATATCGTTCAAACATTTTAGTTATTTCTTCTTCTGATCTTTCTTCAAGAAATTTCGGAATTCCTGTGATGAAAATCGTTTTGTATTCATCTACCATTAAAACATCACCTACATTCAGACCAGAACCTATTACAACCCGAACTCCGGTGTTTGTTGATGACAAAAATTGTTCGCTTTTGTCTTGTTGCATTTTCTCTCTCAATTTGTCCACTCTATTTCTAACAATGGTGCCAATATCTTGTTTACAATTCTGTTGAGTATACAGGCTTATTTCTCCTAACTCTTTTGACGCCTCAAGAATTATAACCTTTTCTTTATTTGTTTCCTTGAACGAGTTCTCTAGTTCTCGCAATTTTGAATAACGTGGACCAACAAACTCTCTAAATACCTGTTCTCCAACTTCAAACATTACAAGTAGCTCAACACGCTGCTTACTTAAACTTTCTAAATCAAGCTGAATACAGTTTGTCTCTACAGCTTCCTGAATCCATTCGTCAAGAACAGTTGTTACATTAACTGCAAAGTCACGTGACGTTTTCAGAACCTGTTCTATAACGATCCAGTTTGGAAGTAATCCTAGTGATTTCAATGAAGAGGCAGGGAACAATTGTACTTGTTGCTCTTTCTTTACAACGAGATATCCTGCTTTTTCATGTCCCAAGTAATGGCAGACATTTCGACTAAATGTTTTGAACAACATTATTTGCAATTTCTTGTCGACGTCAGAGGGTAACTTCAGCTTAAACTTTGGCTTTTCTCCAAGGTCATTTTTTAAGATATTCAAAACTTCATTGACCGTTTCACGAACTCCACGGATTGATTTTCCGTTGATAGAATTTTCGGAACACCAAGCCCCTTTTGTTTTTTCCGGTTGGTCATGCCATTCTCTGTAAACATTAAGCATTGTCATAAGATCTCCACCTTCATGACAAAACCTTACTTTAAGTTTGTCCGCTTTGCTTTTCTCTTCGTTTGATCCAGATCGGTAAAAGATAGAACCACCTGCTGCACAACCGGCAGATAAAATTAAAGCTTCAATGCCTACATCTTCCTTAATCGCATCGTGAATGAATCCTCCAAATTTTGGATCAATAGGTAGTTTTGCGATCCATTTCCCAAGTTGTGTTATCTTGTTATTAGACACTGCACCTACTGACTCTAGTGTTTCCATGGCAGCATCCATCATTTCACGCGGAGGGGCTTGCACAAAATCAAAGTCTAATGGAACTACACCGAGTTCCATAAGTTTTAGCAGCGCATGTCCGAGATGAACCCGAAGTATTTCCGGTCGTGAATTTCGCGCCATGTCATTATAGGTATCTAATGAGTACAATCTGAAACATTTTCCGGCATCAGTTCTACCTGCACGTCCTTTTCTCTGATCTGCAGAACTTTTTGTTATTGTAGTTACGCAAAGGGCACTTATGTTTCGTTTCGGATCAAACTGCATTTCCTTAGCTACACCTGTATCTATGACGTACTTTATTCCTGGAATAGTTATAGATGTTTCTGCACTGTTTGTGGCAAACACAATTTTCCTTTTGCCTTTCGGAGGTGGGTCAAATACCTTTTGTTGTTCAATAGGTTGTAAACGTCCATGGAGGGGTAAACAAATAAAGTCAGTCTCGGAATTCAATGCATTTGCAAAAGCATTACAGCATCTTTCCACTTCAATTGGGGAAGTTAGAAATGTGAGAACGTCCCCTTTTTCTTCGCTATGATGAACTTCTATAGTCTTGTCTAATGCTGCCTGTTCATAATTTTCTGACGTTAATTCATCTTCTGTCCACGTGACGTCGACAGGAAACATTCGACCAGAAACTGACAGTACCGGACATGTTCCAAAGTAATCCACAAACACTTCAGGGTCTATAGTTGCAGAGGTAATTACCACTCTAAGATCTGGTCTGTTATTGATGCTCTTTTTTATCATACCCAGTAGGAGGTCAGTATAAATGCTTCTTTCATGGGCCTCATCTACAATAATGCACGAGTATGCAGAAAAGTTCTCATCTTTAAGACATTCGTTTAATAACATATGATCAGTCATATAAAGTATTTTCGTATCATGTGACTGCCTTATTTGCATTCCTACTTTATATCCTACAAGTTGTCCAACAGATGTTCTCATTTCTTGTGAAACATGTGTTGCAAGACTAATGGCGGCAATTTTACGTGGTTGAGTACACACTATGAATCCGGTGTTAGCTAATCCGGCCTGGTACATGTACTGTGCTACTTGTGTACTCTTTCCAGATCCTGTTTCACCAAGTAAAATTGAAACCTTGTTTTCGGTTACCATTGATATTATATCTGTTCTTCGGGCGTACATTGGTAAAGCAGAAATCAATCGGGCACACTCGACTTGGAATGCTGAATAGATTATTTTAAGTTCGGAATCAATCTTTTTTGTTTCTCTTACCTTTTCAAGTTTGTCAATTGTGCATTGTAAGAAATCCCGAAACTCTTTCTTTTGCAGGTCCATTTCTTTGAGCTTAGATTTCAAAGCTTTCACTTCGCCTTCTACCATGTCTACTCGGTTGAATTCGTCCATTGACATGAATCCTTTCTTTTTATATCCAGTTTGATCAATTCTGTTTTTAATACTATCTATCTGACCTTGGTGTGTAGAAAGAACATCACTAGCTTCGTTCGTCATCTTGTCTAAATGTTGTGACAACTGGCTCTCTGTCGAAATCTGACGTTTAACAAGTTCTTGTCTTGCTATTATTTTAATGTTCGACTTTTTATTGTGAGTTACAAAGTCGTAAAGGGCTTCTTTAATTTGCCTCGCACTGGAGAACTCTGCAATACAGTTTGCGCCTCCATTTCCATGTCGGAATTCTTTAAAAGGAAATGACCTGCGTGTTACCTTCTCCAAAAGGCTCCTTAATTGTTCTTCATTTCCATCAAAGTTGATAATATTGAGATATAAATTTTGACCTTTTTTCTTCGACTCTGTTTTCTGTTCGCGCAAGGCACGTCGCTCTATGTTTCTTCCACTTTGATTAGAACTTGTTTTAGCCATTCTACCTTGCGTTCCATAACTGTATTCCATTCTGTCGTAGTTATAGTATTGCAACGTCTATAGAAGAGGATGGCTGTATCGTTTCTTTTCAACTGAAAAAAAGAGTAGAACAATTATTATCTCAGATTTTGGAGGAGGATTCAATGCACTTCAATACAGGGCTATTCTCAGAAAGTTTTCCAATCGTTACTTAACTTTATTTATCACAGTTTAGTGTATTTTGATGTTGGTGTCACTCGCGGAGCAGGAAATGACCACCCTTCCGTGCACCTGAGTTCAATCACAGTTTTTGTAGTGTTCCTATTAGACTAATAGTTTTTTTGTGTAGTATTTTGTGAAATCTTACTCGCTTTTTCCGTCGGATTTCTTTGCCATATATACCTAAAATTTAAGGTTGCTCCTTCGCACCTTTCTATCATTTTTTTCCAAATATAAAATATGTATTCTTTACTGTGAGGGAATAAATTGAGAGATGCAAGAAAATAAAAAAATCAAATACAAAATGAGAGCTTTTCTTAACTACCTATTGATTAATCATATGATATGATTCATATATTCTTTTAGTTATATTCAGAAATGGTCAGGACTAAATCCTGTGGATATTATCAAAGAATCAAACTTCAGAACGTGCCATTTTATAAAACCGAAGTTAAAGGGGCACTGGCTGCTAGCTATATACAAACTACAAACTTTAAAATATGATTCGTTTTGGTTCAATTATTAATGACAGTGAAATAGTGAAATAATTCGCTTTTAGCTGCCACTTCGGTTCAATTTTCAATTGTCAAAATAAGTTAAGAAACGTCGATGAATTATTCACTTGCAAGTGAATAAGGCGACCTCATTGAATCCATAATCACTTGACATTCAATGCAATGCCTTAAAAAAGTTTAATAATTTGGATATACGTTGTAGCGATCATATGAAAATGAATTATTACATGCTCATGTTCTTAAGTTAAACAAACAATTTTCATTCTCAGTTTGGGTTTTTTTTCTTTTTTTTCACACTTTTAGTGATGAAAATAGTTTTTCATTCTTTCGTTTATTAATTGAGGGTTCACGCATATCAGGACTATCAGGGGTTCACGCATATTTATTTATAGTTAGAAATATGGTCTATGGAGAAATATTCGGAAACTTTCTTTTTGTTCATTCGGAACATTTTTTCTTCTTATCTGTATCAGCATCCTGCAATTAAGAGCACTGACCTCCATACGGGGTATTCAATATATTTAAAACATGGCAATAATTAAAAACTTTACACTGATTGCTTACTCACTTATATGCTATATGATAATAAAATATATAGTTGAAAATCTATATAGAAAAAACGAAATAGCTATCCATACGTATAAATTTTAAAGAATAATAATGATTCAAACCATGGACACATGTACCTCAGTCTTCCAAACATTCATAAAATTCATTTAGAAATAATTAATGAGGCATTGCGAACTGGTCAACTAGTATGATACAAGTTTTTTTAGGGTATTTTGTGGGTCTCTTTCAAACATAAAAATTCAGACTTTAGATTTAATATATGTGTAGCATATTTGCCTCCGGAAAACTCAACCAGGCAGGTTGATAAAGATGTATTTTTTGACACACTAATTACACAGGTGTATGAGCATCAAAATTCTGGTCCCTTTTTGATTTGTGGAGATTTTAATAGTAGATGTGGAGATGAAAACGATTATATTGTTGGTGTCAATGATCTATGTCCAAGAGATATCACGGCCGACACTCGGCTAACCGAGAGATAGGTCGGTTAATCTATATTGAGTATGCGGCTATATCGGCGGTTGGTCTGTTAATCGGGTTGGTTATACGTCTGTTAAGAGTAAAACGCACAATTTTAATATTAAAATCTATTTAATATACAGATTTTAGGTACATTATAAGAATCAAATCAAAAAAAGAAAAGTGTCTGACAAAATGATATATATCATAGAACATTTTCCAACTGTAAAAACATTTCATAGTCTGCACTGTTTTCGGTAAAACTAAAAGGCGTCGCGCAAGTATGTAGTATTTATGCTTATACGCATAGCAATTTTTGTAATGAAAGTCGAAAAAAACAATTTTAGATATCATTTAAAGGACACAAAATCGTACTTTGGTTCTAAAATATAAATTGAAATTAGTAAATATTTCATAATTGTAATATAACGTGAGTAATACCACGTTTTAGTGAACATTATGGGAATAAAGTCTGTTAATGGGTTGGACAATTGAAATTGTGTCAGTTAAGAGTTATTTAGCCACGACAATAGTTGTGCTACCTTTATATTTTCCCTTTAAAAAGTTAAGAATGAGATGCTCTTGAGTAAAAAAAAATGACAATACGCTGCAACAGTATCCTTCTAGTAAGAACATTTTTATTTTGACTTCCTTTGCATTTTATTAAGGGGTGTGTCACTTCAATATATGGATACAACACAGGGTACATATAACGTGTAGTCGTTCTCATATGCACATGATATTTGTCACTGGACGTTAAACTCTAAATCGTCAACATCCTCCGATTGGTTCTTTTCTTCTATTACTGAATCATCTGTTGTTTACAAATCAGTCTAAAGAAGTAAATGGAAAGGAGCGAATGCAGCTACATTTGGTTATCTTAAGTTTTAATTCATTTTATTCCGTTTAGTTCCTTTCTACATAAGTGCAGAGGAGAACTGCAGTTGTCCGCATGTAAACTTTTAGCATTTTTACCAATATGAGTACATAGCAATCCGTTACTGTTTCAACACCCAGGGGTGTTTCATGTCTTTATTCTCAAACAGTTATTATTTTTTTCTATCTTTTTTTATTAATGCATCACTTCCTACTGTCCTTATCTATTATTCTATATATTCTGTGTTTCCATCCAGATTCTCGTGTATACAATGCGGGTCCGGATTGGGGGTGTTGTTTATTTCTATATTCTTTAAATTGTCTGTTACTTTTCTCTACATTTTATTTTATCTTACTCATTATTATTTCTTTATTCTTTATATATTCTAGCATCCCAATATATTTTACTTACTGATGTTTAGTTACATTACGACGTTTATCTCTGATTTATATACCGGTTAATACCAATTTAGATACAAATTAGTGTCATTCATGACAACCTAAACAGAATCCACATGATATATGCGACCATTCTTGGATGAAATCAATATGTATAGATTATAACATGCCCTTTTCTATATTAGCCCTGGTATCATCCCGAGACTCCCATATCGGCCTCGAGGCTTTAGCCGAGGTCCGATATGGGTCGAGGGATGATACCAGGGCAAATATGGAAAAACATGTTAAATCTTTAAGCTATTTATCACATATTTAAGTGTTGCAGAAAAGAGGGAAAAAAAGTTCAATTATAACAATTTAATGAAACATAACAGCTAATTCTTTAAAATGTATCCGTATCCGTGATAAACATGTGATAAGATATAAATAACACATAGCTGAGAGGGTGATAGAGCAGATTGGGTCCCGAAAAAACATTGATAACGATCTGCTCTATCACCCTCTCAGCTATGTGATATTTGATGTATTATAATGAATGTCCTTTCATCATTTTCTTTAACAGATGAGTTTTATTATAAAGTATTTTCTATGTAGTCACGTACTTGACAGCGTAACGGGTATTTGAAAAATCATCAGAAGTGAAGTAAATAGACAATAGTAGTGCATTGACTTGACATAAAAACGATACAAGGATTAGGCCCAAACGGGAAAAACGCTCTGCTATCAAGAAAAAAAATATTTTCAATTGTTGTTATTTTGTTATTGTTATTTATTTTATTTAAATTTTGGGTAAATACCCCTTTCAAAAGGCCTCATATCTGGCGGAGAAATATACATCACAATGAACATGATGAAATGTACATCACCAGTTGAAACACATCGATGGTGACGAATGCGTTTAATATCAACAATAAGCATAACACACAATGATTTATAGGTTTTAAAGTAAAAATATTAACAAGTGAAATACGTTTTTCCAACAATTGTAAAAGAAATAAGTTTGAGTCGTTCCACGCTTCGTCGTATAGTAAATTAGAACTTTAAACATTGTCTATAAAATAACGTGATGTAGATTCAATTCATTGTCGTTTAAACTGCCGATTTTTGATTGGTCTAGCCGAGAGGGTGGCATTCCAAAAAATTGTCACCCGCTCAGCCATGTGATAGAGTAAATTAACACCTTCGTATTAGGCAATCAAAATATGGCATTTGAACATGATGTATAATAATACTTTAAAATATTACACTTTTTTATATCAGTTTTCAATATTCATGGCCTAAATTCATTGTTCATGTCAGTGTTTCCGTATATATTATGTTTCATTGCTCATGTGTTGTTTCCGTATATTTTAGCCACTCGTCTTGGGCCTACCCATTTGATCCGATAACACCCGATACAGCAATAAAATTATACTTTTATTGCCATTCATAACTCTTAACAGACCAATTAACAGACCGAGTTTTATACATCCGACCCATTAACAGACCAGGTTTCAAATAAAGATTGATTTATGTCACCAAAATACAGATTTTTGTGTAGATTTTTCACACAATGATATCAATTTGGTTGACAAACATAATGCCTGTCTTTGTTCGATGTTCAAAATATCGCATGCAAGTAAATTCAACCAACGTGTCTTTTTGTGTACATTTTGTGTGTGTAAAATGTGTATAAATTTATTGATGAGTAACACGCCTTTTCATTTTATAGATCGTACATCGAAGCTAGAAAAATAATAATTACACCACTGGATTCAGTACATTGAATTGTTTTGTTAGACATGAATAATTTTTATGATAAACATATATTTAAAAAGTTATACAATGAAACATGCAGAATTTCCAATGATTTCCTCGATAACACCTGATTAACAGACTTTAGCCAACCCGATTAACAGACCCACCGCCGATATAGCCACATACTCAATATAGATTAACCGACCAATCTCTCGGTTAGCCGAGTGTCGGCCGTGGATATAGTTGATTTTAAATGTAATTCTTATATTAACACATTTATTGATTTTTTTAATTAGCGTGAACTGTTGTATACTTAACGGTAGAAACTTTGTTAACAATGATTATACATGTGTAATTTTACGTTCAAGGTTAGTCTCAAGATCGTTTGTACGATTATTCATCTCACCAAACATACTCCGCATATCGACTGACAAATTACTGATCATTTTGGTGACCATAAGCATCTCTGGAGATACGGTTGAATCCACGTGGATCTCAGCTGCCGTCGTTTTATTTAAGATTTGTTCGGTATTAGTTTCGATAGTTTGCATTCCACTATTGGGACTTTTCGGTACATGTTTTGGACGTTTTTGTTTATTTTCGGTGTTTTTTGTACAAATCGTCTCGCTGTCACTATCTTCCGTATTAAGCTTTCTTTTTAAGTTATTCTGTTGTGAACTACTATTGGAAAATAGGTCCCCAAATAAAGAGTCAAACACGGTATTGTGATGAGTAGTTTTCTGTTGTGTCAATGAAAGTTCTATTTTTAGTTTTGTTCAAATAAAAGCTATGAAAAACACTTTTTAAAACAGAGCTTAAGACATATAAAAGTTACACTCACTGCAAAGAATACTCCAAAAGTAATCCTGATAGTCAAAGATATATGAACACTTTATAAATCGCAGTAAAAGTCGAAATTCTTCGGAGACATACAAACATCGACTAATGACAAAGATGGCGTCTATATCATGGTCCTTACGACCGATCATCAATAGGGGTTACTCTCCTACGAGATGGATTGAGATTGAGAAATTATTTGACCTAATATAAAAACCATTATTGAAGAGGCATAACTTTAGATAGCTCTTCAACGATTTTCGGTACTTATACATCTTCGGATTTCAAATGTTTGGCTTTGAGCGTTCCTGATGAAGGTAAATCCAGAAAAGCGCTTCGGACGCAATAAATTTTCAAAGGTGTTGTTTTATATTTTTAGAATTGAATTCTAGATACATCGGATTTCATTAATAAAATAGAGTTACACACAAGATAAAAAGGGAATGCTTTCTTATTGCCTATGATGTAACGTAAAATGCACATATATGCATCAAATTAATGGGTTTAATTTAAGATTTAAATTATTTAATTAGCAAAACAGTGAAATTTATATTTTACACTTCAGTAATCACACTGGTTCAAACTAGATTTTCATTAGTATAAACTCTTGCATTAAATTTACTCACTATATTATTTCGCTCTTTTTATTGGATATAAACTTTTCCTTTGTTGTTAATTGTTTATTTATACTATTGCAAAGTGTTTTCTTTACATTTTTGAATTTGATATTACGTTGAAAATATCAATATTATTAAGCATCAGAGTATATAAATTGTAATGTGTTACAATTGTGTTTTTTATTTACTTCATACATGTATATTGTTTACTGTAATTATTCTTTTTTCTCTTTTCAGAGAACTTGCATCCTGAATATGATGCTGGTTTTCCTCTAACTACTCAAGATCTACATATATTTTGAGTTGGTTTGCTGTTTTGTCCTTTCATTATCTATACACATTTTGAAAGGATGGAGCTTATTTGAAGTGAGAAAAAAGAGTGATGAAAGTATGTCTGGTTTTTATCATCATTATAACTGTTTTGATAGTTATTATTTTATCTTTAATTTTTTTTGGCGGCCTTGCAGGCTTGGCGGATGTTTGCCAAAAAATTTGGTTATATATCTATGTTTATGTATTTTCATTTGTGTATTTAATTATTTATGATATATTGTATTTTGTAATATATTGAAAAAATATTTATATCAGGCAATACAAATTATACCTATTGACTTCCTTTTATTTCACCCACTTGATAATTGGTTTAATTTAAGATTTAAATTATTTAATTAGCAAAACAGTGAAATTTATATTTTACACTTCAGTAATCACACTGGTTCAAACTAGATTTTCATTAGTATAAACTCTTGCATTAAATTTACTCACTATATTATTTCGCTCTTTTTATTGGATATAAACTTTTCCTTTGTTGTTAATTGTTTATTTATACTATTGCAAAGTGTTTTCTTTACATTTTTGAATTTGATATTACGTTGAAAATACCCACCCTCCCTCCCTTGTTAAATTTTTTTTTTTCCTTTTATAAATTCATAGTGGCGGATGTTTGCCAAAAAATTTGGTTATATATCTATGTTTATGTATTTTCATTTGTGTATTTAATTATTTATGATATATTGTATTTTGTAATATATTGAAAAAATATTTATATCAGGCAATACAAATTATACCTATTGACTTCCTTTTATTTCACCCACTTGATAATTGCAATTTTTTTATGCCAAACAACGATAATAAGCAAACAAAAAAACAGGCTCCTGATTTCGGACAGGTATATTAAGTATACATGTATAAGCAGCAAATTAAATGTATTTGCTGGATCCAAACCCATTTCTTATGTGGAACAGGATTTTACGGCATGCACAAACAAATGATAAGTAAGTTGCTTTTGTCTTATTGGTAGGAATAAAGATTCCATATTCTATGAAGCAAAATAATCGTACTTTAACGTTTAATCTCGCTACAAATGTTTGCACCTGTCCTTAGTCAGGAATCTGATGTACAGTAGTTGTCGTCTGTTTATGTAGTTCATACGTGTTTCTCGTTTCTCGTTTTTGTTTAGACCGTTTTTATATAGACCGTTAGTTTTGGTTTTATACTAGTATATTTTGGGGCCCTTTATAGCTTGCTGTTCGGTGTGAGCCAAGGCTCTGTGTTAAATGCCGTACCTTGACCTATAATGGTTTACTTTTATAACTTATTACTTGGATGGAGAGTTATCTCATTGGCACTCGTACCACATCTTCCTATATCTATATAATATGGGTTTTTTTTCACAGAAAAGTAAATAAAATGGCTGTTGGACTACCAATAAGAACCCTAGAAGTGTGATCCATATGGTAGTATTTTGACCTTTCATGTTGGTGTGACAGTGGAAAAAGCAGCTTCGTTTAATATTTAGGACTTTAATATTTAATTCTCAATTTTGATATTTTAGACATTAATTATCTGTGTTTTATTATTCATTATATTTTATAATTTCATTTCTATTTACATTTCGTATCCAGGACTTAAAATCAACATTCTTTGATATGCATTTAATTCTCAGTTTGGGCATTGAGTGACATGTTTCAATCGGTTAGCTAATTAGTGACATTTTACCTTATTCATAATGTATGTTCTTAATTGTCATAATCAGATTATCATTTAATATCTATTCTTCAAGTTCTAAAAATAGTTTAATCTTTGTCAGTGAACAATATCACACAAATTAATTGTTATTTGTTATGTCCATACTTGTTAATTCAATTGTGTATAAATACTTGTTTATAATTTCTATAAGCAAGATTTGGACTCAGGACTTTACACTGAACACAGTCCATCTGTAATAAAAGTATTAGTATTCCATGCTGAATTATTGGTTTATTCATCGCTAGTTCAGAGTCTCAAGTAGTTAGTTTTCACCAGAGTTTCAGAGTTCAGAGTTTTCATTGCTATTCACAGCAATCGTTCGTTGTGTGATCAGGTGCACCAAACAGTTTCAGTAACAAGAGGCCATTCAGTCAGGCTATAGTCCAGCATGTGGGAGGTGTGGCAAATTTCACAAACATTATATTTGTAACTCTTTCAATCAGAGATGTTATTCGTGCGGAAAATTGTCACCGGGGAAACTGGGTGACTTGTCGGGTGTGTAACAAGAGCCTGACTGAATGGCCTTTTGTTACTGAAACTGTGTGATGCACCTGATCACACAACGAACGATTGCTCTGAATAGCAATGAGAACTCTGAATACTGTTGAAACCTAACTTTTCAGACTCTGGAACTAGCGATGAATAAACCAATAATTCAGCAAGGAATACGAATACTTTTATTACAGATGGACTGTGTTCAGTGTAAAGTCCTGAGTCCAAATCTTGCTTATTGAAATTATAAGCAAGTATTTATACACAATTGAAATGACAAGAATAGACATAACAAATAACAATTAATTTGAGTGATATTGTTCACTGACAAAGATTAAACTATTTTTAGAACTTGAAGAATAGATATTAAATGATAATCTGATTATGACAATTAAGAACATACATTATGAATAAGGTAAAATGTCACTAATTAGGTAACAGATTGAAACATGTCACTCAATGTCCAAACTAAGAATTAAAAAGCATGTTGATTTTAAGACCTGGATACGAAATGTAAATAGAAACGAAATTATAAAATAAAATGAATTATAAAACACAGAGAATTAAAGTCTAAAATATCACAATTGAGAATTTTGTATTAAAGTCCAAAATAATAAACGAAGCTGCTTTTTCCACTGTCACATATGCCTCTCCTCCCAATTAAGTCCGTCCTCGGACTTAGCACTATCTATATCGGCCGCCTCTTCGGTTGTTATAGTGTCTGTTATGATTGGGTCGCTGTTGGTTTTGGCAGGATACAAGATGGAGTTCGTGGTTAAGGTCCTGAAGTTGAAAAGTCAATTGAGAAATCGAGTCCGCTTGAAAATTTACCTTTGAACATAGGTCTGCCTTTTCTTTTTCCAATGCTTGTTTTTCATTTTTCAATGATTGGATTTCATCCGTAAATTCGATCGAACGTAAATAGTATAGATCTTGGACCATTTTCACAGTTCCGTCCTTTTCACTTACTTGGTCCTTTAATTCTTGAATTTGATTCACATATTCCTCTATGTTTATGCGCGAAGCACTTTCTTCTTTCTGTTGACGAAGGTTTTCAAGATCTTGCTTGAACTGGTCTCTCTCTGTTTCGATGATTTGCTGAATCTTTAATTGAATTTTGAGTGCCTCGATGCACTTTTGCTGTTCTAGATTTGTATTCCTTTCCTTGATCATTTTCTGTTTCACACTTTTTAATTCTGTTTTGAGCACATTTGAAATATCCAAATATTGAATGAACGGTGAATTACGCATACCAGAGAATGGTAAAGCACGGATAATATTTTTACACTGAATATAGCTGTTTATCCTAGCTGTATCGCGCTCTTTCTGTTTTCTGGATTTCACACTAACTGATTTACTTTTGCTGTCTTTTGTAACTTTAGAAAAACACTTACTAGAATAATGTCCGAATTTTCCGCACGAATAACATCTCTGATTGAAAGAGTTACAAATATAATGTTTGTGAAATTTGCCACACCTCCCACATGCTGGACTATAACCTGACTGGATGTTCCATGGTCTCCATTGTGGTCGGAAGCTGTACTCCATCACTGAATATTGTCTACGCTACTTGTCTGGGAACTCGCTTGGCTGCTTGAGGTCTCTGGATCGTGTGCTGAGCATAGAAGTCAGCACGCCGTCGTCGTCCACCAATCTGTCACCGGGGAAACTGGGTGACTTGTGAGGTTGTGTAACAAGAGCCTGACTGAATGGCCTCTTGTTACTGAAACTGTTTGGTGCACCTGATCACACAACGAACGATTGCTGTGAATAGCAATGAAAACTCTGAACTCTGAAACTCTGGTGAAAACTAACTACTTGAGACTCTGAACTAGCGATGAATAAACCAATAATTCAGCATGGAATACTAATACTTTTATTACAGATGGACTGTGTTCAGTGTAAAGTCCTGAGTCCAAATCTTGCTTATAGAAATTATAAACAAGTATTTATACACAATTGAATTAACAAGTATGGACATAACAAATAACAATTAATTTGTGTGATATTGTTCACTGACAAAGATTAAACTATTTTTAGAACTTGAAGAATAGATATTAAATGATAATCTGATTATGACAATTAAGAACATACATTATGAATAAGGTAAAATGTCACTAATTAGCTAACCGATTGAAACATGTCACTCAATGCCCAAACTGAGAATTAAATGCATATCAAAGAATGTTGATTTTAAGTCCTGGATACGAAATGTAAATAGAAATGAAATTATAAAATATAATGAATAATAAAACACAGATAATTAATGTCTAAAATATCAAAATTGAGAATTAAATATTAAAGTCCTAAATATTAAACGAAGCTGCTTTTTCCACTGTCACATAAATTATAAACAAGTATTTATACACAATTGAATTAACAAGTATGGACATAACAAATAACAATTAATTTGTGTGATATTGTTCACTGACAAAGATTAAACTATTTTTAGAACTTGAAGAATAGATATTAAATGATAATCTGATTATGACAATTAAGAACATACATTATGAATAAGGTAAAATGTCACTAATTAGCTAACCGATTGAAACATGTCACTCAATGCCCAAACTGAGAATTAAATGCATATCAAAGAATGTTGATTTTAAGTCCTGGATACGAAATGTAAATAGAAATGAAATTATAAAATATAATGAATAATAAAACACAGATAATTAATGTCTAAAATATCAAAATTGAGAATTAAATATTAAAGTCCTAAATATTAAACGAAGCTGCTTTTTCCACTGTCACATAAATTATAAACAAGTATTTATACACAATTGAATTAACAAGTATGGACATAACAAATAACAATTAATTTGTGTGATATTGTTCACTGACAAAGATTAAACTATTTTTAGAACTTGAAGAATAGATATTAAATGATAATCTGATTATGACAATTAAGAACATACATTATGAATAAGGTAAAATGTCACTAATTAGCTAACCGATTGAAACATGTCACTCAATGCCCAAACTGAGAATTAAATGCATATCAAAGAATGTTGATTTTAAGTCCTGGATACGAAATGTAAATAGAAATGAAATTATAAAATATAATGAATAATAAAACACAGATAATTAATGTCTAAAATATCAAAATTGAGAATTAAATATTAAAGTCCTAAATATTAAACGAAGCTGCTTTTTCCACTGTCACATTGGTAAAAATTAATATCGAAATAAAAACATTAATTATCTCCTCACTTTATATTAAACACCACTCTCAACATACCCAAATTGTCCTGATTTACAATTAAAAAAAATATATTATCCTCCACACAGATGATAATGAAAACACTGAGGTATAATTTACAATTCAGTTGGAATAAGATTTGCATAAAAAAAAGTTCTAAGGTAAGGTTCACGTCTTGACTTTTTTTTTCTAAAAAAGCAACTTGTTATAATGTTAGGTAGGATAGGATGAATTAATATTAAAAGGGAGATGATTCAGATTTCTTTAATTCAATTTTTACTCCGTCATGTAATAACTAGAGGCTCTAAAGAGCCTGTGTGATTGTCGCTCACCTTGGTCTATGTGAATATTAAACAAAGGACGCAGATAGCTTCATGACAAAATTGTGTTTTGATGATGGTGATGTGTTTGTACATCTTACTTTACTGAACATTCTTGCTGCTTACAATTATCTCTATCTATAATGAACTTGGCCCAGTAGTTTCAGTGGAAAATGATAGTTAAAATTAAAAAAATTATGAAAATTGTTAAAAATTTACTATAAAGGAAGAAAAGTAACTCCTTAGGGGTCAACTGACCAGTTTGGTCATGTTGACTTATTTTTAGGTCTTACTTTGCTGTACATTATTGCTCTTTACAATTTATCTCTATCTATAATAATATTCAAAATAATAACAAAAACTGCAAAATTTCCTTAAAATGACTAATTCAGGGGAAGCAACTTAACAATGGGTTGTCCGATCCATCTGAAAATTTTCAGGGCAGATAGATCTTGACCTGATAAACAATATAACCACAGTCAGATTTGATCTAAATGCTTTGGTTTTTGAGTTATAAGCCAAAAAGTGCATTTTACCCCTATGTTCTATTTTTAGCCATGGCGGCCATCTTGGTTGGATGGCCCGGTCACCGGACACATTTTTAAAACTAGATACCCAAAAGATGATTGTGGCCAAGTTTAGATTCATTTGGCCCAGTAGTTTCAGAGGAGATGATTTTTGTAAAAGATAACTAAGATTTACGAAAAGTGGTTAAAAATTGACTATAAAGGGCAATAACTCCTAAAGGGGTCAACTGACTAATTTGATTATGTTGACTTATTTTTAGGTCTAACTTTGCTGTACATTATTGCTCTTTACAATTTATCTCTATCTATAATAATATTCAAAATAATAACAAAAACCTGCAAAATTTCCTTAAAATTACTAATTCAGGGGAAGCAACTTAACAACGGATTGTCCGATCCATCTGAAAATTTTCAGGGCAGATAGATCTTGACCTTATAAACAATTCTACCACAGTCAGATTTGATCTAAATGCTTTTGTTTTTGAGTTATAATCCAAAAAGTGCATTTTACCCCCATGTTCTATTTTTAGCCGTGACGGCCATCTTGGTTGGATGGCCCGGTCACCGGACACATTTTTAAAACTAAATACCCAAAAGATGATTGTGGCCAAGTTTGGATTCATTTGGCCCAGTAGTTCAAGAGGAGAAGATTTTTGTAAAAGATAACTAAGATTTACGAAAAATGGTTAAAAATTGACTATAAAGGGCAATAACTGCTAAAGGGGTCAACTGACCATTTTGATCATCTTGACTTATTTTTAGGTCTTACTTTGCTGTACATTATTGCTGTTTACAATTTATCTCTATCTATAATAATATTCAAAATAATAACAAAAAACTGCAAAAATTTTTTAAAATGACTAATTCAGGGGAAGCAACTTAACAATGGGTTGTCCGATCCATCAGAAAATTTTCAGGGCAGATAGATCTTGACCTGATAAACAATTTAACCACAGTCAGATTTGATCTAAATGCTTTGGTTTTTGAGTTATAAGCCAAAAAGTGCATTTTACCCCTATGTTCTATTTTAAGCCATGGCGGCCATCTTGGTTGGATGGCCCGGTCACCGGACACATGTTTAAAACTAGATACCCAAAAAATGATTGTGGCCAAGTTTAGATTCATTTGGCCCAGTAGTTTCAGAGGAAATGATTTTTGTAAAAGATAACTAAGATTTACGAAAAGTGGTTAAAAATTGACTATAAAGGGCAATAACTCCTAAAGGGGTCAACTGACTAATTTGATTATGTTGACTTATTTTTAGGTCTAACTTTGCTGTACATTATTGCTCTTTACAATTTATCTCTATCTATAATAATATTCAAAATAATAACAAAAACCTGCAAAATTTCCTTAAAATTACTAATTCAGCGGCAGCAACCTAACAACGGATTGTCCGATCCATCTGAAAATTTTCAGGGCAGATAGATCTTGACCTGATAAACAATTCCACCACAGTCAGATTTGATCTAAATGCTTTTGTTTTTGAGTTATAATCCAAAAAGTGCATTTAACCCTTATGTTCTATTTTTAGCCGTGACGGCCATCTTTGTTGGATGGCCCGGTCACCGGACACATTTTTAAAACTAGATACCCAATAGATGATTGTGGCCAAGTTTGGATTCATTTGGCCCAGTAGTTTCAGAGGAGATGATTTTTGTAAAAGATAACTAAGATTTACGAAAAATGGTTAAAAATTGACTATAAAGGGCAATAACTGCTAAAGGGGTCAACTGACCATTTTGATCATCTGACTTATTTTTAGGTCTTATTTTGCTGTACATTATTGCTGTTTACAATTTATCTCTATCTATAATAATATTCAAAATAATAACAAAAAACTGCAAAATTTCCTTAAAATTACTAATTCAGGGGCAGCAACCTAACAACGGGTTGTCCGATCCATCTGACAATTTCAGGGCAGATAGATCTTTACCTGGTAAACAACTTTACCACAGTCAGATTTGATCTAAATGCTTTGGTTTTTGAGTTATAAGCCAAAAACTGCATTTTACCCCTATGTTCTGTTTTTAGCCATGGTAAACATCTTGGTTGGTTGGTCGGGTCACCGGACACATTTTTTTTTAAACTAGATACCCCAATGATGATTGTGGCCAAGTTTGGTTCAATTTGGCCCAGTAGTTTCAGAGGAGAAGATTTTTGTAAAAGTTTACAGACGACGGATGACGGTCGCAGGTCGCAGGTCGACGACGAACGACGGACGCCAAGTGATAAGAAAAGCTCAGTAAGCCCTTCGGACCAGGTGAGCTAAAAAAAAATATGGGGAGATGTGGTATGCAACGTGGTTGCCAATAACACAACTCTCCACCAGAGTCAAAATTACGAACACTTTAGCAACTATGTCTCCTACGCTCTTCACCCATACCCCATAGCTATCTATAAAAGGCCCTGAAAACAAAATGTATTTAAAGAGAAAACAAACGGTCAGATTTAGTATGTACGAAACATCAAATAAAAAATATAAATTACTTTAAGGTGTAGTCAAAAAAAATCTACGATTTTAAAATTGATAAGTATAGGCTTATAAATTTTGGTCCATAAAGTTTTTGAGTTATAAGTCGAAAGAGCATCAGTTGTGGAACAAAATATATATGCCTATAACATGTTCAAATGGAGAATGTGTTCATGGAACACAGACGATGTCCCCGCTGCCATATGTATACATGTATATACAACGTTATAAAGGCATAAATACCTCAAGAACTGTAAAAGTGACGCCACTCAAATGTGAACTTGATCTGAGTTTTGTTGTAATAAGCATTGTGCACAAGTTTCATAACATTTGGTTGAGGCATAGTAAAGTGAAAGTACAGAAACAAATATTTTAGGATTTTTTTCCAATTGTAAAGGGGAATAACTCTAGAACAGTAAATGTGACGCCTTCAAAATTCAAACTTGATCTGGGTTTTGCAGTAATAAACATTTTGTATAAGTTTCATAACATTTGATTGAGGCAAACTAAAGTTAGAGAACGGTAACCAATTTTGGGACGTATACATGTACAGACGGACAAGGGTGAAAATTTAATGTCCCCTCCGCTATGTCGGCCGGGGGGCATAAAAATGTGAGTTTATTGAGCTACTTTTCGAGGTACTTTTTTTTTTAATTGGTGGGACAAGGCTAACTCGGACTTATACATTATATTTGCATTGGTATCATTTGGGTCTCAAATCGAAAGTAAGAAATCTAGTCTGAACATCTGACACAAAAAAAAACTCCCGTTCCTTAAGCCGCTAAGGTCCGAGTGTCAATGTTGTATCCCCCTAGAGCTCACGATAAAAGCTCCATAATGTTTATAAGAGTACTTACCAGACACACAGCAATGTGTTACATTTTTGTGACATATCATATGGACGATCGAGCGGTCATATCTCGGTATCCAGCATTGTAGGTCTGTGGATTTTCAAGAAATGCACTTTCTCGATGTTATTTAAATGGGTTATTCCCACGACTATAAATATAGAACATGTCGTGTACAACATGTACAACTGTGTGTTTGCTGTGTCAGGAAAATTATTGACGCATCATAAGTTCAATTTTTCAACGGTTACGGTGGTCTACGATTGAGATTAACAACTATTCCCGCTAAAATTAAATAAGTGTAAAGAAAAAGTAGAAAACAATTAAAAAACAGCATTACTGACAAGTATCAATTTACTGGGAGTAATTTATATGTTAATGAAATTGTGAATGCATTACTTAAGTTATATACATATTTCATACTTATAATTAAATAAATAAATAAATAATAATTTTATTGGTGTAAATTCCTATACAGAAATGATACCAGCCGACATATACAAAATACAAATACAAAAATTAACAAACAAACAAACAAAAAACAACCAAACATATTTTCTCAATGATCAGGATAAGAGATACATATTTTATATTTACATTGCGTGGAGGTGTTATTCGTGTGTTATTCATACAAAGAAATCTACCCGGAAATTTGTGTTTAATTATAGTCAATTGTGTAAAGATGTTAATATCAGTGAAAATACACCTATACTTCATGTAATTGCAGTAATTCCGAATATATTTATGGACCCATTTCCCATGTTATAACAGGAGATCTTAACATCGTTCAAGACCGAGAGTTAAAATCATTCCTCAGTAAAGGACCTAAATATCGTCCCCCATCAATTATTAATTGGAATGAGTGTCGTAATATCATCCACGACTCACTCCATACTTACTGTATGAAATGGATAAAACGGGAAAAAGCTGACAAAAAATCTTTGGACTCTTTTTTTAATTCAGTAATGAAGATAGTTGATATACGTATTCATCATTTTAAAGAACATTTTACTATTAACAATAACCACAATAAACCTATTTCTCGTATCAAACATAAACTAAAAGAACTAGCCAAGGAATTTGTTTTTGTCCCGGCCGATAAAGCTGCTAATAATATTATTATTGTTTGACGTAAATTTTACATTGAGGTTCTGAAAAAGGAAATCACCAATTCACCAACATTCCAACTGACTCCATTTTCAGAAAACGAAATCTGTAACAAACATAAACTTTTAGCCACCGCTTTACAAGCAGAGCCAAATACAATGAAAGTCCCAACTATGTATTGGCTTCCGAAGCTACACAAAACCCCTTACAAATATAGATTTATTCGTCTTCAAGCCATTGTTCAACTACTAAATTGTCTATTCTTCTTACCAGCACACTTGGTACAATTAAAAACCTGATAATAAATTGTTCAAATAAGGCTTTCGAAAAAAGTGGAATAAATTACTTTTGGAGTGTCAAGAACTCGTTGGAAGTACTTGATAAATTGCATGCCTATATTGGTGATTTTGAATCTGTTCAAAGTTTTGATTTTTCTCCCTGTATACCACATTGCCTCACATTCTCATTAAGAAAAATTCTCACACCTAATTAAATGGGCATTCAAAAAAACAGAATGTGAATATATATGTTCAAACTCTTTTAGGTCATTTTTTAGTAGCAATAAACAAAAAAACTATGTTAATTGGACATGCTTTGATACTATATATGCCCTTGAATTTTTACTAGATAACATTTTTGTTCGCTTTGGGGATTCCGTATATCGTCAGATTATCGGAATTCCAATGGGGACTAACTGTGCACCACTTATTGCTGACCTGTTTTTGTATTGTTATGAGTTACAATTTATGACAAAAATAACCAAAGACCCATCGAAACAACATCTGATAAACAAATTTAATAATACTTTTAGATATTTGGATGATATTTTGGCTCTCAATAATGACGACTTCAGTAGGTATATTAATGAAATTTATCCTGTTGAACTTACTTTAAATAAAGCTAATACTAACAATGACCACTGCCCTTTTCTCGATCTTGATATCTATATCACTAATGGAAAGCTGAATACTAAAATTTATGATAAAAGGGATGATTTTTCATTTCCTATCGTTAATTATCCGTTTTTAGATGGTGACGTTCCCTTGTCACCATCTTACGGTGTTTATATATCTCAACTTGTACGATTCGCTCGTGTATGTAACAATGTTTTAGATTTTAACGAGAGAAATTTATGTATTACTGAAAAGTTATTACACCAGGGTTTTCGATATCACAAACTAGTCAAAACATTTACTAAATTTTATCATCGGTATAAAGACATCATTCGTAAATATAGCTCAACATGCAGACTTCTAATACGTTCAGGTATTTCACATCCAATTTTTTATGGAAATATTCTTTATAAAGCACAAAGGTGTCAGTATTCACCTCAGAAACTTACAAAACCTTTGAATAGACTTATTAAGAAGGGATATAATTACGATACTGTTGTCAAGTCATTAAAGATTGCATATTTTGGCGTTAATATTGAGTCACTGATAAGGTCTTTGCATCGGAACTAAACACATTTATTTTAAAAACAGTTGTTGGCATGACACGGGTTATGTTCTTCTCATATATGTTATGATGGTATGATACTAAAACCCTAACGGGAAGGATTGTGCTTGATGTTCATATGATGAAATCATAATCTTTCAGTCAGTTTAATTGAAGTCTGGAGCTGGCATGTCAGTTAACTGCTAGTAGTCTGTTGTTATTTATGTATTATTGTCATTTTGTTTATTTTCTTTGGTTACATCTTCTGACATCAGACTCGGAATTCTCTTGAACTGAATTTTAATGTGCGTATTGTTATGTATTTACTTTTCTTCATTGGTTAGAGGTATAGGGGGAGGGTTGAGATCTCACAAACATGTTTAACCCCGCCGCATTTTTGCGCCTGTCCCAAGTCAGGAGCCTCTGGCCTTTGTTAGTCTTGTATTATTTTAATTTTAGTTTCTTGTGTACAATTTGGAAATTAGTATGGCGTTCATTATCACTGGACTAGTATATATTTGTTTAGGGGCCAGCTGAAGGACGCCTCCGGGTGCGGGAATTTCTCGCTACATTGAAGACCTGTTGGTGACCCTCTGCTGTTGTTTTTTATTTGGTCGGGTTGTTGTCTCTTTGACACATTCTCAATTTTAATATTATTAATCAGTCAAGCTATTACAACCAGCTATAATACTATAAAAGCTCTTAACAACATTATGTTTGCTCTAAATGAATGTTCAAATCATACATATAGCTTATTCCAGCTACACTTACAGTATTAATGTCCATATCATTACTTTTCAAAATGAAACTAAACTTATCTTGTTCACACATCTATAATACTAAAATTACGAGGTCCAATTTGTCAGCCGTCATCACGTAAAAACGACGAATCAAAGAATTCAGCTTTATACAAAGGTGTAGATTAAAAATTATACCACTCCAGGCCCTCTTGTTTTCCACGTAATTAATATTGCCAATAATTAAGAAGTTCCGGGTCGAGTCCGATACCGATACCAATAGTATATTCACCTGTTACCTATTACCTTATCTGTACGTCCCGCATCTAACAGGTGCACCACCAAACGGTGTATTTAGGATTATGCTATATACACGGATCATAATCACAACTAAATTCAATCATTGTCAAATTGTTACCTATTGTAGTATTTTAATCAGTAAGACTTTCTATGATAACAATACGAATACTAAAAATCTGGACTAAAAATAAGGTGTATATAGGAACTGTTTTCAATTTGTTAGCGGGCATGACATAAAACAGTGAATCACAGAATTCAACTTATTATAACTAACATAGGACAATGCTGTTGATTAAAAAATACTCCATTCCAGGACCTTTTGTTATCCAAATAATTAATATTATCAATAATTGATAAGTTCCAAACAGAAAGATTTGAAAGCAGAGAAAACTGTGTATCTTATAATCGGCATGACTTTATCAGATAATTATAGATTATCGTTGATCATCTCAACGAGATTAATTTTCTCGCTTGAGCTGGTACAGCGAAAGTGAGAAAAGCAATCGAGTTGAGATGACCAATGATAATCTGTTTATCGCTATTTTACCTATGACGACGTTGTCAATTTCATATCAATTTCGTTAGCAACGCCACGTGGCCTCCTTAGTTTCTAGCGATAATTTTTCCATCTCAAGCGAGAAGCATGATATGAAAATTATCACAAAAAAAAGATCAAAAGAAAAATGCACAAAATAGCGATAAAATATAATACTAAAATAAGGCTTGCGCATAGTTATATACTTTAATTTAGTCACGGACCCGCGACATCACGGGTGTGTTCTAGTATTAACAAAAGATGGAACTATATTACTTAAATTACAAAAGAGTACATTTCTCTAACGCTTTACATTGAATGAGGAAATGGAACTCATCTTCAATTCCATCCTTACAAATTGGACAAATTCTCTGTTCTAAAGGTGTTCTAGTATATCTACCAACTTCTATTAGTAATTTACTATTACTAATTCTGATTTTTACCATTTTAGAAATAACACTTTTGTTAAGGTCCAGTAGAAGATATTTTTCTAATTCAAAATTATTTTTAACTTTGCGATATGTTCTTAGTTTATTACCATGACTATTACCATTATTAGAGTCACAAAAAAGAGCTTGTTTCCTGTAATTTGTAATTTTATTGTGCATTGTAAATTATACCTTTGTTGTACCAAAAATTACCGGTTATCCTCACGAGACGCCATTCGAGTTCTCCTTGAATTGCATCTGAAATACCGAGAAGGGTGCAATCAATTAACTTCAAAAGGGAAAGAGGGTTTGGGGGGGGGGTAACAGATCTTTGACGATTCGGAATTTTTCAAGGCTATCAATCAAATTTGTTTTCCTTCAAATTGTAACACTATAAGGTTTGTTGGATTCAGAATATTTTTTTTTGTCATCTGCCTCAGTGGCGGATTCAGGGGGAGGGGGTCCGGTGGTTGGAACTATTTTGTTTGACGATAATTGCATTTGAATGGCGATATAATAAAAGTGTTAGATCACTGAGTTAGTCTTCAAGTTTTTAAAATATCAGAAAAATGGGGTCAAAGACTGCATATCTTTAACACCGAAATTTTGAAAATGTCTTATTTTAAATGCAATCAAACAGACAGTTATCAGCTTCCTTGATTAACTATTTTTCTGTTGAAATTGTCCACTGTCTGGACAGATTAGAAATTAAAAACTTGAAGAATGATTTTTTTTTAATAAAAAGTTATTTATTAACCCTAAATGGAGAAAAAAAAAATGAAATATGATCAAACTTTAGATTTTGTACAAACATGGAGATTATTTCCTATTAGATTTGTAACTTTTATTCTTGTAAAGTTTGCCTAAGTTGTTATAAATTGTATTGTCTTGTTTTGCAAAGTTTTATGAATTTATTTATATTTTACTTATATAAATCATATAACTTCCTTCCTCCTTTATCCATGCTTAAGACCAGCGATTTACAACTTGGTAGAGTTATTTTAATACAAAAAATATGCTGAATATCTTTGTTAAAACACCAATATCATCAAGTAGTTTGTGAAATTCAGATTGATTTTTTAGTTGAACTGGAGGAAGTTCCCTTCTTTCTCTGTACATGAATTGACGAACATAAAATGAATGTCTTTTCTTTCTTTTCTAAATGTTCTTCGTCAATTTTGAAGAGCTCTGAATTAATTATTGTGGAAGGCTTATTTCCTGTAAGCAACGAAACCGTTTCTTATCACTGGATTCGGATTATGTCTTGTGTTAAAATATGCTAGTTTTCGATTCATTTAAGTGATTATTATAATGAAAAATTAATGAAAAAGATAAAACGGAAACTGTAAGAATGTAAATCTTTTAAAATTTCTTTTTCGTGCATGAATTAATTTGTATGTTTTGAACAGTCTTAAAAAAACTTTTATTACTTTTTTCCTGTTATATATGGCAACATTTATTAGGGGCATTGATATATATTTATGTTTTATGATATCTGTAAATATTGTATTGTGTATATTAATGGTGAGACGTTAATAAACTATCTATCTATCTATCCGTCTATCTCTATATCTGTATATTATTACACGGCCGACACTCGGCTAACCGAGGCATTGGTCGGTTAATCTATATTGAGTATGCGGCTATATGGGAGTTTGGTCTGTTAATCGGGTTGGTTATACGTCTGTTAAGAGTAAAAATGTTAAACTCTATTAAATATAAAGATTTTTGGCATATTATAAGAACCAAATCAAAAAAAGAAAACTGTCTGACAAAATGATATCTATCATAGAACATTTTCCACTTGTAAAAACATTTCATAGTCTACGCAGTTTTCAGTAAAATCAAAAGGCGTCGCGCAAGTATGTAGTATTTATGCTTATACGCATAGCAATATTTTTAATAAAAGGCGAAACAAACAATTTTAGATATCATTTAAAGGACACAAAATAGTACTTTGGTTCTAAAACATAAATTTACATTGGTAAATATTTCATAATTGTAATAAAAAGTGAATATTACCACGTTTTAGTGAAAATTATGGAAATAAAGTCTGTTAATGGCTTGGACAATTGAAATTGTGTCAGTTAAGAGTAATTTAGCCACGATTATTTTTGCTACCTTTATATTTTCCTATGGAAAAAGTTAAGAATGAGATGTTCCTGAGTAAAAAAAAAATGATAATACGGTGCAACAGTATCCTACGGAAGCGAATTAGCGCAACACATTTTGTTTTAAATTTTCCGTCCTATATTTGCGTTATAATGCAAACCTTTGCGATAAAACGCAGACCTTTGTGTTGTAACGCAAACCTTTGCGTTATAACGCAAACCTTTGCGAAATAACGCAAACCTCAAATATCTTGATTTCAATTGTTCATTAAGTTTTGTAAAAAATGTCCGTCTGTCATTCATTTCGGTTGTGAGTTACTAGTAAGAGCATTTTTATTTTGACTTTCTTTGCATTTTATTGAAGGGTGTGTCACTTCAATATAGTGTGATATGGATTGCCCGCTGGAATACGAATGAATTTATAATTGACGTTTTCAATCAGCCTCAATTTTTGTGTCTGTTCAAAGTAGCACGTTCTTAAATCCGACTGAAAGTGTCTTTCTAATACAACACAGGGTACATATAACGTGTTGTCATTCTCATATGCACATGATATTTGTCACTGGAACTTTAACCCTAATTCGTAAGCATCGTCCAATTGGTTCTTTATTTCTATTACTTAATCATATGTTGTTTACAAATCATTCTCAAGTAGTAAATGGAAATGAGCGAATGCAGCTTCATTTGGTCATCTTGAGTTTTAATACATTTTATTCCGTTTAGTTCCTTTCTTCATAAGTGTAGAGGAGAACGGCAGTTGTCCGCATGTAAACTTCTAGCATTTGTCACCAATTAGAGTACATCGAAATCTGTTACTGTTTCAACACCTAGGGATGTTTCTTAAACAATTATTATTTTTCTCTCTTTTTTAGCAATGCATCACTCTCTACTGTCCTTATCTATTATTCTATAATCTGCTACTCCATCCAGATTATACCATGTGTATACCATGAGGGTTCGGATTGGGGGGGGGGGCTATTTCTGTATTCTTTAAATTGTTATGTCACGTTTCCTCCGTGACTTTTTTCCTTTTACCTTTTCTTTATCTTACTTATTATTCTTTCTCTATTCTTTATATTTTAGCATCCCAATATATTTTACTTACTGATGTTTAGTTACATTACGATGTTTATCTCTGATCTATATACTGGTTACCAATGTAGATGACAAATTGGTGTCATTCATGACAATTAAACAGAATCCACATGACATATGCGACCATTCTTGGATCAAATTAACATTACTTTAATATTACACTTTTTGAAACCGTTTTTATCAATTTTCAATTTCCATTGTTTAAATTGTTAATTGTTCATGTGTTGTTTCCGTATATTTTATGTTTCATTGCTCATGTGTTGTTTCCGTATATTTTAGCCGCTCGTCTTGAGCCTACCCATTTGATCCGATAACACCCCATATAGCAATAAAATTATACTTTCATTGCCATTCATAACTCTTAACAGACCAATTAACAGACTGGGTTTAATACATCCGACCCATTAACAGACCAGGTTTTAAATAAAGATTGATTTATGTCACCAAAATACAGATTTTCGTGAAGATTTTTCACACAATGATTTCATTATGGTTAACAAACATAATGCCTGTCTTTTCTCAATGTTCAAAATATTGCATGCACGTAAATTCAACGAACGTGTCATTTTGTGTACAGCAGTTTGTGTGTGTAAAATGTGTATAAATTTATTGATGAGTAACCCGCCTTTTCATTTTATAGATCGTACATTGAAGCTGGAAAAATAATAATTACACCACCGGATTCAGTACGTTGAATTATTTTGTTAGACATGAATATTTTTTATGATAAAAATATATTTAAAAAGTTATACAATGAAACATGCTGAACTTTCAATGATTTTCTCGATAACACCTGATTAACAGACTTTAGCCAACCCGATTAACAGACCAACCACCGATATAGCCGCATACTCAATATAGATTAACCGACCAATCTCTCGGTTAGCCGAGTGTCGGCCGTGTATTAGCAATATAACAGGTAAAACTTTGACAATCATCATAATCATGTCACCTTAATTACATTTACCTGCAAAAATTAAACTTTTTGGTTCAAGATTTAGAAACAGAACGATGCGATTTTCTCCTGTTTCTAGCGAGTTCACATACACTAAGTATTTCCAACAATGTACATTTATTGTTTATCCTACAATTCATAACTGCCGCTTCATAAACTCTTATGTATATAATTATTTTGAAAACAAAAGAAAATTATGTCTTAAGAATAACCATGATGAAACTATTGTTTTTACATAATTGAATCATTATTTGTGTTACAGTATTGGATTACTTAATTGCCTTCTTCCTAGTGTTATGATATTTCTATTTCGTTTACTGACAAATGACGATAAATGCGCAATAGTTAAAATTAAATATTTTACAAAACTTTGTAGCGATTAAAAAAAAATAAGACCGACTGAATAAATAAAAATATGAGAATTGAATGATTATCGATGTCGAAATTAGCCGTCGGTAATAAACAGTCAATTTGTGTAAAAGAAATAGCTACCAAATTTGTTTATTATGTATGGTACACATAGGCGGATCCAGGGGGGCCTCGTGGGAAAAATTTGGTTGATTATATAGGGAATCACTGAAGCATGACTGGAGCGCCCCCCCCTTTTAGGTCAGTCAGGGGGCCACCCTTAGGAAAAGTTCTGGATCCGTCACTGATGTACAAAGTATATATGTATATTGTATATTCAGCCCTTCTTTATATTACTTGTTTTGTAATTGATTCAAGAAATTTTGCTTGCCCAGGTGTCAATAACGTAAGTAAGTAAGTAAGTAAGTAAGTAAGTAAAACTTTGTTTTGATTCGGCATATTGACAAACAGTACAAACATAAGCTCTAGTGAGCTTTTCGCCGATACAAAAACATATGGAATAACAAATAAAAGAAAGGCATGCAGTGATGTCCACACCACAAGTAGTTTAATATTAATATGATAATTGCGTGCTGTGTGTAGAATGTCGCCCCTCCTCTAAAAATGGACGGTATTTTTTTTTTTATATAAAATCTGTCAAACGATTGTCGTCCAATTAAAACACTCGTTACATTGTTCTTTTGTATATTTCGAAACCGAGATAAACCTAGATTTTCTCGAGAAATGAGATAATTCATTATCTGAAATTGAGAAAAAATAATTATCTGGAGATAAAGAAGGATTATCTGAAAATCGCTCAGGAAAACCAAGATTTTCTTATTATTTTGAAATAAACCGGGATTTTCTCCAGATAATGAATTTCCTGTATAAGTTCTCAGATAAACTAGGATTTTTCTCGAATTATAATTAAGCTGAGATAATCTTAGTTTATCTAAGTTAAACCGGGATTATCTCTATATATATATTAGCTCTATAACATCATCCTTATGTTGCAGTTCTGCAGTTTTAAAATTGGAATGTCTGAAATGTTTTCTTTGTACCTATCTACCACTTTGTGCATTAGGTGAGCCATGTTGGCAACACTCTCTTCCATTTCAGTGCTCCTATTCATCACATACTCTAAATTCTTTTCTATATCATCAACTCTATGATCCTCTATGGGCAAGTGTGTTAGCCGTGCACTGGATAACAGCTATCTTCAGAATTTGCTTTTCAAACTTCTCGAATCGCTGAAGATCGCGAACAACTTCTAACAAACTGTTCAAAACCGTAGAAGTTTTCGTGTCAAAACTATCAGTATTCAGACAATTAAGAGCTTCTAACGTGGAAAATGTTATTCCAATTACTGAGGGTTTGGATGGGGTTAAATGATTAAAGAATAATGCCCTTAAAAAATGAAGATTAGAGAATAATGAGCCAAAAAATAGAAGATTAGAGAATAAAAGGGTTAATTTTTGGAAGATTAGAGAAAAAAGGGGTTAATTTTTTAAAGATTAGAGAAAAATGGGGTGAAAATTAAATGTTTACAGAATAACAGACCCCCCCCCCCCCATCCATACCCTCATTACTCCAAAGGATTGTTTAGTAGTAAAAATGATTGGCCAAAGGGAAATAACGCAAACAACTTTTGATTACTTTAAAAAAAAAAATAGGATGAGAGAGAAATCATATTAAAAAAAACACCGTTTTACAACTTTTTTAGTGGCATATATAATATATATCCATCCAGTGCCGGCCGTATCATACAATTTATTTATTTTTTTGCGTTGAATGGAGACAGTTAACGCTTTGTGAAACACAAGGTTGCAGATATATGTGTCACACCTGTAGACAACCTTGAAAGGTTCATTGACCTTCATTAGTCTCATGGCAGGTCACACGGTATAGTATGGGACTTGAATCCCTCCTATTATTCCGGAACACCTATCACAAGACATTTATAATATATAATGTAATGTATATTCTTAAAAAAGAACTGAACAAGTATAAAGAGAAGAAACATTATATACATACTAAATTTATTGTACATGTTGTATGAAACAAGGAATTGACTTGTACATTTAAAATTTATACAATTCCTTGTATTAATATATATAATTCAAGTTCAGAAGTGTGTTAAATGTCAGTAATTAATATTAACAGAGACATATAAAACAATTTTGTATATGTCTCTGATATAAACTACAGTACTGTAGAATGTTTTGATGTCCTCCACCGGCCGCACTTGTCTCAGAAAAATAATATTCCTATATACCTTAATATAACACTGTGTTTTATCAGAGAATTATATATATATGTCTATGGTAATATCAAGAAGGGGGTTAGGGGTCCGGATCCCGAAATCCCGGGCTTAAAAACCCGAAATCTAGAGGTCCCGAATTTAAATAAATTTAAACCCCGACATCCCGAAAATCGAAAAAAGAATTGTCCTCTGGGCAATATCAAAATAACTATTTTTTTTACGCTTCATGATTTTTGATTTTCCGATTGCATTGTGTTGTAAATATTAAATCTTCATTCGATGAGAAGTAAAACATCAAAGTGCTATCATTTTATGAGTTTCGACATCGTGTGTGCCTAGGTGTTGAAGCATACAGTGGATCTAAGTAAACAACAAAAAACGATAGTTCTTTCCCCCTACGCAAAGGATCCCATCTTACCTGACATTCCAAATTTGCTGCTACAATGTTTCTATAGTGTGAGTAAAATTATTTATTTTCAATACATTTGATTTTTCCAAATTATTTTGTATTCTGATATATTCCAGACCTACATAGGTATTTAATTTACACAGTTGTCAACTTGACTTTCTAAGGACTCGAGTACTAATTAAGTATCGGTATCAGGTCGTTCGCCCTGATTACATGTTCGTCCCCAGTCCGTTCGCCCCGAGTTCGTTTCGTCGGTAGAGTCCGTTCGCATTTAATTCGTTTTACATACTTTTGAAACAAAAAAGAATAATAAAGTTATTTCAGATATTTACACATGGTATAAATTCTCGAAAATGATGTAAATAAATGGAATTTTTTTAAAGCTAATTTGGCTTGTTTTGGAGCATTAATTGTTCATATACAGAGACATATAAATGTAGTACATGTATTATATTATATGTGTCTGATTATAATAATTCTCTGATTTTTGTAATAATCATAATTTTCATTAATTGATTAATAACAAAAATAACATTTTGTCCTGATAAAAGATGGACAAAAGATACCAGAGGGACAGTCAAACTCATAAATCGAAAATAAACTGACAACGCCTGGCTATAAATGAAAGAATAGAAACAACATAGAAAACTAAAGAATAAGCAACACGAACCCCACAAGAAACTAGGGGTGATCTCAGGTGGTTTGAAAGGATAAGCAGATCCTGCTCCACATGTGGCACCCGTCGTGTTGCTTATGTTATAAGAATTAAGGTAAATACTCGAATTCTGTAGGTCACATTCATGAAAGGGAAGGGGATTGTAGTTACGACATAAGAAACATATCTGATATCATTTGTGAACCGGTCATTCCATAACGGTCAACAAACTAGTCAGATTGGAATGAGTAAAAACAATCATGTACCAATTGTAAAACATGAAACGGATTCATGCATACATTAAATTATTAATTGACTGACTAGTTTGACTTATTAAATTTCTTAACAAATATTATAAAGATGAGTGCTGGATCCAAAAATTTTACTAAGTGGGGCCCACTGACTGCCTAGAGGGGAGTTGCTCCGGTCACACTTCAGTGATTCCCTATATAAGCAACCAAATTTTCCCCAGAAATGGCCCCCCCCTTTAATCCACCTCTGAAGATGAATACATTGTACACTATTCCAGTATATTATTCTATGCAGATCAACATTGAATTGATTAATAGGAAATTGAAGCAATGCAAATATTCGGCACTTTTTTCAACAACCTTTAACATACTCTGTTCAAATAATGAACATAATGAAACTATGCCAAAAAATAAATAAAAATAAGGCTTAGTAGACACTGGGCGAACAGGTATTAGGGAAAACAGGTAGTCTATCTTTTGAGACAAAATACAACACATACATAAGAGGTAGGTATACCATTCCCAGGTACCAATAAACAGGCAAACATTCATTTTAGGGAACAACCAATTAATTTCAAGAGGGGGATGGGGGGGGGAGGGGGGTTATGTTTTTTTCCATAAAGAAATATACTTATCCTCAAAGGGATTTTTTTTGTGGTCGAGCAGATGACAAAAATAATATTCTGAATCCATATTTTCCCCATACACTGATTCATGCGAATTTTGGTAGGATCACTTTTACTGTTCTTGAGAAATGTCCTTTTATGAAGTTGTATTCCATACACACATTCCCCACTTCTTAAAGCTTTTAAGACCATTTTTCTTTATTGTTTACATTTTTTTTTAGCTCACCTATCCCAAAGCGCTAAGTGTGCTTTTCTTATCACTTGGCGTCAGTCTGTTGTCCGTCATCGTCTGTAAACTTTTACAAAAATCTTCTCCTCTGAAACTAATGGGCAAAATTTAACTATATTTGGCCACAATCATTATTTAGATATCTATTTTAAAAGATGTGTTTGATGACCTCACTTGCCATTCAAGATGGCCAACATGGCTAAAAATAGAACAAAGGGGGTAAAATGCAGTTTTGGCTTATATCTCGGAAACCAAAGCATTTAGAGCAAATCTGACAAAGTTAAATTGCTTGCCAACCAACATGGCCAACATGGCAATTAATAGGTAATAGTTATAAAATGCAGTGTTTGGCTTATATCTCTTCAAATATAGCATTAAGAGCAAATCTGAAAAAGTAAAAATGTTCATCAGATTATCTACCATGAAATTTTCAGACAAAGCAGACAACCCGTTGTACGGTTGCTGCCCCTGAATTGGTAATTTTAAGGAAATTTTGAAGTTTTTGGTTATTATCTTGAATATTATTATGTAAAGAGATAAACTGTGAAAAGCAATAATGTAAATGTTCAGCAATGTAAGATCTTCAAATAAGTCAATTTAATGACCAAAATTGTCAATGAGGATCAGTTTTTGGTTATCGCCATTTAAAATCAATTTTCAACAATTTTTCTTAAATTTTTGTAATCTTACAAATATCTTCTCCTCTGAAACTAATGCGACAAATTTAGTTTTAACTATTTAGTATTTAGTTTGAAAAATGTCTCCAAAGACCCCACCAGCCAACCTACATGGCATACATGGCTAAAAATAGACCATAGGGTTTAAATGCAGTTTTTAACTTGTATCTCTGAAACTAAAGCAAAAGTATAATGGTTGTATTATTTCATATATATTAATTGTAAACAAAAATATCTGGTGAGCTACACAGGCTCCATTGGAGCCTCTAGTTGTACATTATTATATATTCTTTATATTTTAGCACCCACTTATTATCTAGTATTTTTTTTTTTGGGGGGGGGGTGTCCTATTTCCTCCATTTACAATATTCTTTCATTTTCCTCTATTTTTTTTATTATTTTCTATAACCCCCTTTCCAGAACCCCAATCGTTATCATCAAACACATCATGACAATAATGTTCTGTGTTATGTGTGTTATATTAAAAACATTGTAATACAGGTACAGATTTGATGCTTATAACCTTCAAGTTGGCAGAAGTATCATCACCACTTACACTCTATGTTTATAATGTTTTTCATGTTGATGTGCTTAATTTAATTCTCTTATTTATTTACATAAAATGTGTTTACTGCATTTTTCTTATTTGCAAAAAATGTATTTACTGCACGACTTTTTTTTTTATGTTTTACAGGTAACTGGATTTTGTATGTCTAGATGCTCAGACACCTGTACAAATATCATATATATAAAATTATTTTTTTAAATATTTTGTTATGAGTCATGAACTAAATGTATACATCATTTGTACATTAGGTACATTATATGTATGTCTTGTTCATACAACTGTGACATCTAGAGATGGCTCCCCCATGTTTTTTTTTGGGAGGTTTGAACCCTCAAAAGCATGGAAAATGCCACCACTTTTTTTATATTCCTGTCCCAGGCCTTGTGACCTAAGGGGGATACCCTACTATATATATCATCCCTCTTGTATGTCTGTCCAACTGTACAATTGTCTTTATGAAATAACATGCAACCAACTGTAAAGTCAATGCTTTAAGAGAGCAACCATTTAACTTCAAGGGGGGGGGGGGGGGGGAGGTATGATTTAGCATAGCGCGAACAATTTTATTTCATTTTTCAATACTACCAATCAAATTATTTACTTCAAAGTTAAACACTATACGGTCATGACGGTATGGGGAAAATCTGGATTCAGAACATTTGTTTTTGTGGAAGTTGGCAATCATACCACATCTTCTTATTTGTATATATGCCAAACATAGGTTGATTATTGTCAGTACATTGGTATTTACATTTGTGCAATACTTCTTAAATCAGTAAAATATTGTGTTCTCAAACATAATATTTTATTAATTGTATAGTAATTAACATATTTATTTTTGAAGTTTGTATTCAATATAGCAATGAGCTTTGTCAAAGGCACTAAGTTAGTAGTTTTAATAAGATATTTTTTTTCTTTATAGAAAAAAATCAGCCATTCTGAAGATTGGAGTGACATACAGTAATGTAAGTTTATTAATGTTATTAACTTTGCAAAACAAATAAAACAAGAAATGTGACTGACATTTTACTGAGTAACCTGGAGAATTATTAATGGATAGTTGTAAAGGGGGAACAGAAATTTAAAATTTAGAAGGCAATCCACAAATAATGAGATCAGAAAGCAACAAAGGAAAGACTTTATCAACCTTAAGATGCCTAATATTTATTATTTTTGCTATAGTGTAAAGATGTCTTGGCTGTATAAATTATTAGATCCCCAAAATTACTCTCCTTGGAAAGTCTTGCTACTTAGTTATATACAAAAATTTGGGGGGGACAAGATTTTACACTTAAGTCAAGAAGGTTTACTTTATTTAGCGGAAAAAGTTAATCCATTTTGGCATGATATCCTGGTAAATTTTTCCAAGTTAAAAAATAAGCTTCAAGCTGAAAACAACACTGAAATTTTGACCCAGTCCATATGGCTGAATCCGAACATCAAAATGGATGGCAAGATGATTTTGAGGTTCAAATATGTTGAAAATAGTATATTCTTCATTAATGATCTGATGTCAGATAATAATTCATTATTCTCATATGATGAATTTAAAAATAAGTATGATATCAATACTAATTTTGTAGAATTTTATAGTATTTTAAGTGCGATTTCAAAGAGATGGAAAAGTATAATAGAAGGTAGTTCAAAACTGGAAATTATTGAAAATAAATTAATAGATAAAGTTAAAAAGGAACCAAAATCTTGTAAATTTTTCTATACATTATTTTTGAAGGATAATAAAGTATTATCTTTATCTTCCTGTGAAAAATGGGAAAGAGATTTAAATATGCAGATTGAGGATTGGAATGCTATTTATTCCATGCCCTTCATTATAACCAGAAACTCTTTTTTGCAAAACTTTCAATTTAAGATTGTTCATAGGATTCTACCATGTAATTCATTTTTATTGAAATGTAAATTAAAAGAAACTGAACTTTGTACTTTTTGTTCAGAATTTAAAGAAAATATTTTTCACATTTTTTGGGAATGTAATGTATCACAAAACTTCTGGCTATCCGTTATAGATTGGATTAAAAATTATGGCATTCTCCTGCCTTTCAGTGCAAAAGAAGTCATGTTAGGTGTGTCTGAGGATTTTGTTAACAGTAAAACAGTTAACAATATTTTGTTGTTATTCAAATACTATATACAAATGTAGATGTAAGAACATATCCCCCACAAAATATGGTGGGGTAGAATATTTAAAATATTGGATTAATATAGAAAAATACTCTGTATGTTTCTTAACCCCTGTACAAAAAGTAAAAATGGATCAGAAATGGCATATGTTAGAAGCAGCTTTTATTTAATTTATTTGATTAATTAACAAAATCTTTTTGTAATATTTATATATATATCTTATTATATCCATATGACTTAATTGATTTAGCAAGTATTACTTTATTTTTAAAATGTGTATCGAATACTGTAGTATGTAATTTCACATGTTTCATCATCAAAAGTAAAATAATTACAAAAAAAAAAGACTTTATCAACCTGGGAATAGCCTAAAGGTTCAATCAATATTATTACATTGGTTGCAATGAAGATATCCATAATCATGATAATAGGTATCACTTCTCTGACATCATACATCAAAGCCATTTGTCAATGATGATTCATCAAACAATTAAAGTGATAATTTGTAGGAAAAATTGTAGTTCTTTGCATTTTCTACATCTATTACATTAAAAATCAATGCATTGTAATAAAATGAATAACAACTCCAAAAAATCATGGACAATAGTATTATTGACCATGTTGACTTAAAGTCATGAAAGTGTTGTTCAGTCTCTCTCAATATATTTCAACATTTGAATTTTTGGATCAGTCCATAATTAAATCTCAACCATGAGTATCATCAGATCGTCTGTGATACAATTACAATTACTAGTGATAGCTTGGATGGAGAGTTGTCTCATTGGCATTCATACCACATCTTCTTATATCTATAGGTAGTCCATAATTATTTCTCCGCCATGAGTACCATCAGGTCCCCTAGGATATAATTCCTATATTTAATACCACTTGAATAACCTGTTTTGTTTTACAGAATGTTGAAAAAGCTTCTGATTGCTATTGGTAAGTATTAGGGTATTGAAATAGAAGGGATAAAGAGTTTAAATTCACAAATCTTCTTTATTCTTATATAAATTATCTATATGCACTGGAAAAATATACCTCAAATTATTTATTGCTGTTCTTTATCTTAATGTAAAATTGAGGCTTTCAACAGGTAGCTATAAAGCTCCCATCTCATGACAAATTCAAGACAGCTGTATGAATAATTTGATACATGCAAATGTAGTTTTGAAATGAAAATTAATGTAAGCTATATATTCAGACATTGTTTTGAGGTTTTTATAAATGCAAATAGTGCGACTGAGCGAGAATTGCAAGAATAGTGCGACTGAGTGAGAATTGCATGAATAGTGCGACTGAGTGAGAATCGCATGAATAGTGCAACTGAGTGAGAATCACATTCATGAATAGTGCGACTGAGTGAGAATCGCAAGAATAGGAACTCACATTATTATATCTGATACATATATACATGAATATATGCATACAGATTTTCATGTAATCACAATTAGTAATCTCACAATTTTGTCCATTTTTTTAAAAATCGCAATGATAATTAATTAACTGCACCCATTAATTTCTGAAATTACAATATCATTTAATAATCAGAGTATATATTATACCCCCACAAGTAAAGTTGGGGCTATTATTGCACTCAGCTTGTTGGTCGGTCTGTTTGTTCAACAAATATTCTCGTCACACATTTCTTAGAAATTTTGTATCATGTTTGGTCAGCAGCAGGACAGTAATGAGTTGTAACATGAGAGACTATTTCAAATTTGTCAAATACCCACTTCTTGTTTGTAGATTCTTTAAATTTTCAAAATGTTGAATGAACTTAGAATTTTTTCTCACTGCTTAACAGAATATATGGTCAGCAGCTCAACAGTGATGACTTGAAATGTTTGTGTGCTTTTCAGGTCTGTCGTGATGACTTGAAATGTTTGTGTGCTTTTCAGGTCTGTCAGACTGCAACTTTTTGTTTTTCATTACTCTGATTTATGAGTGTGGGTATGCTCAACATGGCACTGAAAGCATTCTTATTATAACATAATATGAATTGCATTTATAGGAAAAATTGAAAAAACATAATATATCTAAAGGTCAGCATATATATGCATAAAGTGTTCTAAACAAACACGTGTCTGTGTCTTATACATGTATTAAGCTCTAAATAATTGTTAGATTATAGCATTCATTAAGAAGTTTCGCAGGTGTGAGGTCGAAGGTTTGAATTGACCAATGAAAACGATCGTTCCTTAGAGAGTTAATCTAATAAATTCTGTTTGACTGATTATGTCGCACGACCTTTCGCTAAGCTTGGGCGCAGTTAGGTGTAAGATCCTTTGTTGGACTTGTTTAAAATTTGCCTTTTTTAGATATTGAAAAAGTGGAATACATTGTATATCTAATGACCTTATACTTTGATTAGATATTTTCATCACAAATTTTTTGATTTTTTCAGGATTTTTAGTTCAGTTAAGTTTGACAAGTGCTGAAGACGAATGTCCTTATGCGGGCGAAAAAAGACTGAACAACGATAAAGGGGAAGATTATGCTGAAGTGAACCCAGATATTCCAGGAGCATATGACTTTTATCCAAAACTTCCAACAAATGTAGATGGAGATTCTGGAGGGAAATTTATTATTTATAAGATAGGAAATGGCACTCAATGTTTTTTTTCCGCTTATGTAACAAGTAAGAAACTATTACTTTATAGTGCATGAATCTATTATCAGTACCTAAGGTTCTAGTGATGTCATTATTAAAGTAATATTTAAACTAATTTCTTTCGTCCAGCATAATTGTAGTTGAACCAACTTCAACTATTGACATATCTCTAACTACAAAAGCAATGTTTAAATTGTAGTTCCCACTGCAAAATGAATGCAATTTTTACCCTTCAGCGCTCAAAAGCACTTGATTTATTTTGGTCATTAATTCCTTGTTTGTATCACTTTTTCTGGACAATCTCATGTTAATTGTAGAAATTTAAAGAAGAATGAACTTCATCATAGTTTTGATCACTGTTTTTTGGTACTATGGATTAATTTTTTTTATCTGTGGATTGAAATTTTACAAATTTTTGTGGATATTTGAATTTGAAGTTTTGCAAAAGTTTGCCTAGAAGTTTATAGAAGATTTGTAGTTTGTTGGTTGTTTACATAAGCCCAGACAATTGGTATTCCACAAATAATAATCAATCAAAAGTATATTTCAAAATGTTTGACAAATACGTTAAAATGAAAAAAAAATTAAAAAAAAAAATTAATTAATAACACGATTGTTATTGTGTGATTGACCATGTGGCACTATAGAAATTATACATTTGCATCTTCATGTTTTACAGTACTTAGGTGTGAACAGGAAGTCAGCAATATAAGTGACTATGAAGGTGGCACTAACTGCTCCAATCTGATATGGGGGAAATCATGTAATGCTGCCTGTTCTGATGGTAAAGTGTCTGTGGGCGGACCAGCAGTGTATACATGTGAAATGGATAATAGTAACAGGACTTTTCTACAGTTAGATAAAGCCACTGTATGTCAAGGTATGTTTATCTTTTAAAAATTATTAAACGGATATTTTTACATCAATAAAATTATGCTGTAATTTATGTCCTAAAGATAAATGATTGATGATTAAAAAGATGCATTTTTATTTCAAAGAAAAGACAAAAAGCAAACCCAAAACATGTTGAAAAGTGCAATCAGGGTCTATTTTACAAAACATGTTGAAAAGTGCAATCAGAGTCTGTTTTACAAAACATGTTGAAAAGTGCAATCAGGGTCTATTTTACAACTATATTTTTTACTATATAGATGATGTTCTTTCACTAAACAATTCAAAATTTGGTGACTATGTGGAACGCATCTATCCAATCGAACTAGAGATAAAGGATACTACAGATACCATTAAGTCGGCTTCATATCTTGACTTACATCTAGAAATTGACAATGAGGGTCGGTTGAAAACAAAACTTTACGACAAAAGAGATGATTTCAGCTTTCCAATTGTGAACTTTCCATTTCTAAGTAGCAACATTCCAGCAGCACCTGCATACGGGGTATATATCTCCCAATTGATACGATATTCCCGTGCTTGCATTTCCTATCATGATTTTCTTGATAGAGGTTTGCTGCTCACAAGGAAGCTATTAAACCAAGAGTTCCAAATAGTGAAGTTGAAATCATCCCTTCGTAAATTTTACGGACGCCATCACGAGTTGGTTGACCGTTATGGAATAACCGTTTCACAAATGATATCGGATATGTTCCTTACGTCGTAACTACAATCCCCTTCCCTTTCATGAATATGACCTATCGAATTAGACTATTTACCGGATTTGTAATCACATAAGCAACACGACGGGTGCCACATGTGGAGCAGGATCTGCTTACCCTTCCGGAGCACCTGAGATCACCCCTAGTTTTTGGTGGGGTTCGTGTTGTTTATTCTTTAGTTTTCTATGTTGTGTCGTGTGTACTATTGTTTTTCTGTTTGTCTTTTTCATTTTTAGCCATGGAGTTGTCAGTTTGTTTTAGATTTATGAGTTTGACTGTCCCTTTGGTATCTTTCGTCCCTCTTTTACAAAACATGTTGAAAAGTGCAATCAGAGTCTATTTTACAAAACATGTTGAAAAGTGCAATCAGGGTCTATTTTACAAAACATGTTGAAAAGTGCAATCAGGGTCTATTTTAAATGTTGGAAGTACCTGTAGCTAAAAAAAATGGCTGGATAAAAGCACCAACCATGCTTTGATTCTAGGAGTTCTGGCGCTTTGAACTTTAGCTTGAATATACTACTGCAACAGTTCTTCATTGCAACTCTTCTGAAACAGAATTTTATGAAAAATTGTCCTTTTTGAAAGCATACAACATTATGAAGATGTGCATATTCACAAGGAAACTGAGATTCAAATTTTTTGTCATAGGAGTTATACCTCTTTGGACTTTGGATTTTGAACTAGATATACTACTGCAACAGTTTTTCATTGAACCTCCCCTAAAACCACCCCAAAAAATTGCATAAAACTTTGTAGTTAATGAGGACATATAATGAAGATGGGAATATTCAGAGAAAAAAAATTGCATAAAACGTTTGTTGGAGTTGTGAGTTTTTTAACTTAGAAATCTGAGATTTTGTTTGGCCAGTGCCAATGAGGGGCATTTGGTATGTGAGCCTGCTCACAAAACATATTCAATTAATTAATAAACCTAGATGAAATATTTGTCTGTATGATTTCAGATTCTGCCTATGCTTTGAAATGTCCCCAAGATGTGACAATCTACCCGGATTCAACTTACAGTAGCTATGCAGCCATCACATTAGATAAATGGACTATTCCAACTTCATTCGACAGTAATGGAAATCCTTGGACGGTTGAAAGCCAAACTGCAGTGGAAAAAAAATATGAAATTGGCAGATACACCAACATAGTGACCGCTACAAGTTTAACAGGGGAAATCAGTTCCTGCAAATTTGACTTCATCATTAAACGTAATGTTTTACTTTCCAACACAAAGTTGTTGAATGAGAGAAATAAGTAACATATAAATCAGTACAGGCAATTATTTAACAATTGAGCAACTCATCCATTTAGGAGTCTCTTTTGTTGATACTCAATGATTAATAATAATTTTTTGCTATTAGGTCAACTGTTTAGTCACACTTAAACAATTTCAACAAAATTTGGTGTATAGAAATCACTTAGATATACATCTCCATCTGACAGTAATTACTTGACCTTGTCATCATATTCAGGATTCACTAACTTATACGGTCAATGTTAGATTTATGTGATAAGGTAGTCAGTTACTATTAAGTATAGTAGTTAGATGTAAATTGAATTTCTTCAGTTGTATACCTAAATGTAGTCTAATTAATACCTGTACTTTGATCTTTACATAGTATGCCTCTCTTGATACAATTAAGTGTCAGTAATGATTGAATTATTCAAACAGATATTTCAGTGTGCCAACTGTCAGTAATGATTGAATTATTCAAACAGATATTTCAGTGTGCCAACTGTCAGTAATGATTGAATTATTCAAACAGATATTTCAGTGTGCCAACTGTCAGTAATGATTGAATTATTCTAACAGATATTTCAGTGTGCCAACTGTCATAATTTTATCAGACAAAAAACATGGCCATCAAAGTTTTGGATAAATATTCAGCATCAGCCTTTTAGTTTCCACGCAATATTTTTCTGGCCTTAATCATTATGTTTGCCCTGACTTTTGATAATGCTCCCATAGGGTGAAGAAAAAGCCTATGATTTTGAGGAGAAAAGGTAAGAGCAGCTACTGAAAGCTGAAATTTTTGGGAATGTAGGTTGAAATTCACCCTTGAAAGAAAAAAAATCCTTTTTGGGGTGATCAGTAGACCATAGGTCATGGTCATAGTGTCTTTAAACAGACTGAAATTGTGCCTAAAATTTCATTGACAAACATCTTTTATTCAGCTATAATTCTGATATTTACCAATCATTAATAGATACTATAATGTGTGGTAAACAACTACCAAGCATAAATTAAAAAACAGTCTACAGATCTAGATATCCATGGGATCATCAGTATTACAAAACAGACAGACATTTGCACTGATATATTAAGGCCCTGTCTTCCATTATTTAAATTTAAATAAGACAGGTGTTGAACATATAAGTCTGTCTTTGTTACTGAAATTACAACTAGTTTGTACATATATCTAAATATTAGATTACTTTCAGGATACGGATGTACAGTTCCTGAAGTGGATGATTCTACAATAGAAGGTGCTACACCAAACCATACATATCTTATCTCAACCTTTGGGGAGAAAAAGATCTGCAAACAGGGCTATGCTTTGAAACCAAAAAAAAATTACCGTGACTTTGTGATAGTGGAATGTGTAGAAATATCACCTGGACAAACAGAGTGGAAAAATTGGTACAGTCGAAACTGTACAAGTAAGATATTATTTTGATGATTAGTTACATAAAAATACAAAACCAAGGCATTCTGGACACTATATAAATAACACATAGCTGAGAGGGAGATAGAGCAGATTGTTACCCTGAGAAAACATTGTCAACCATGGTGAGGACAAGGTTGACATTGCTTTTTGGAGGGGTACCAATCTGCTCTTTCACCCTTTCAGCTATGTGTTGTTTAATTTATCATACAGAATGTCCTATCATTATTGACTTTTACAGATGAATTTTATTTGAAAGTATTTTCTATGACGTCACATACATAACAACGTTACGGATATTACAAAAATCAACAGAAAGAAATCAAGATGTTTTATTTTTTTCTTTTGACAGTCAAATAATAAAATCTGAGCCAAAAGGTAGAACTTAAGCATTGTCTTTAATTACTTGATTTAAATTCAATTAACTGTCCTTTAAATTATCGATTTTTGATTGGTCTGGTTGAGAAGGTGACATTCCAAAAAAATGTCTCCAGCCATGGGATAGAGTGAATTATCTCTTCTCGTATTAGCCAATCAAAATATGGCATTTTAGCGTGAAGTATAATAATTATGTTATTCACTATTACAAGTAAATATCCAAAATTAATGTTTCTCCACTGGTGCTAGTGGACATTGATGGTCAACGTTTGTCTATTTAAGTAGATGCACATGATCAATGTATGTCCACTAGTATGAGTAGATATTGATGGTCAATGTTTGTCCACTAGTATGAGTAGATATTGATGGTCAATGTTTGTCCACTAGTATGAGTAGATATTGATGGTCAATGTTTGTCCACTAGTATGAGTAGATATTGATGGTCAATGTTTGTCCACTAGTATGAGTAGATATTGATGGTCAATGTTTGTCCACTAGTATGAGTAAATGTTGATGGTCAATATATGTCCACTAGTATGAGTAAATGTTGATGGTCAATATATGTCCACTAGCATGAATAGATATTGATGGTCAATGTTTGTCCACTAGTATGAGTAGATATTGATGGTCAATGTTTGTCCACTAGTACGAGTAGATATTGATGGTCAATGTTTGTCCACTAGTATGAGTAGATATTGATGGTCAATGTTTGTCCACTAGTATGAGTAGATATTGATGGTCAATGTTTGTCCACTAGTATGAGTAAATGTTGATGGTCAATATATGTCCACTAGCATGAATAGATATTGATGGTCAATGTTTGTCCACTAGTACGAGTAGATATTGATGGTCAATGTTTGACCACTAGTATGAGTAGATATTGACGGTCAATGTTTGTCCACTAGTACGAGTAGATATTGATGGTCAATGTTTGTCTACTAGTACGAGTAAATGTTGATGGTCAATGTTTGTCCACTAGCATGAGTAAATGTTGATGGTCAATGTTTGTCCACTAGCATGAATAGATATTGATGGTCAATGTATGTTCTCTAGAATGAGTAGATATTGATGGTCAATGTTTGTCCACTAGTATGAGTAGATATTGATGGTCAATGTTTGTCCACTAGTATGAGTAGATATTGATGGTCAATGTTTGTCCACTAGTATGAGTAAATGTTGATGGTCAATATATGTCCACTAGCATGAATAGATATTGATGGTCAATGTTTGTCCACTAGTACGAGTAGATATTGATGGTCAATGTTTGACCACTAGTATGAGTAGATATTGACGGTCAATGTTTGTCCACTAGTACGAGTAGATATTGATGGTCAATGTTTGTCTACTAGTACGAGTAAATGTTGATGGTCAATGTTTGTCCACTAGCATGAGTAAATGTTGATGGTCAATGTTTGTCCACTAGCATGAATAGATATTGATGGTCAATGTATGTTCTCTAGAATAAGTAGATATTGTTGGTCAATGTTTGTTCTCTAGAATAAGTAGATATTGATGGTCAATGTTTGTCCACTAGTACAAGTAGATATTGATGGTCAATGTTTGTCCACTAGTATGAGTAGGTATTGATGGTCAATGTATGTCTCAGTATGAGTAAATATTGGATGGTCAATGTTTGTCCACTAGCATGAATAGATATTGATGGTTAATGTATGTTCTCTAAAATAAGTAGATATTGATGGTCAATGTTTGTCCACTAGTACAAGTAGATATTGATGGTCCATATATGTGCCCATTGGTATAAGAAGAAATTGATGGTCAATATTTGTCCACTTGTATGAATAGATACTAATAGTTAATGTTTGACCACTAGTACAAGAAGATATTGATGGTATATTAGTATTACAGGACTTTCATTTTTTACTGACATTCAATTTCCATATATATTCAATGTTTATATTGATTTTACATTTTAAAATTGAAACTGTTATCTATTTCAGAAAATGAAATACCAAAAATCTGTGATAGAGAGGTTAAACTTGATGGAAAAAAGACAGAATTTGTCTATTTCACCTATGATTTTATGGAATGGAAGAGCTTGGTTGAACAGAATATAACTTCTTGCAAGTTTGGCGCTATTGTAAATGTTGATAAACCATCAATGTATGATCTGGAAATGACATTCCAAACAGACACATCTACACCACTTACAGCTGACAAATGTTTCTTTGAAGTCTTATTATACGCTGGTGAATCATCACTTGGTACCCCAATGAAAGTAAGTGGGTGGTCAAAATGTTAACTGAACCATCATATAGTCTTCAAATGAAAGTATGACATCCAATAAAAGATTAATATGAGTATTCTGAGGGTAGTGTACATGCAATAGAATATCTGCTTCCCTCTGTAATGCAATTGATCAGTTGATTCAAGCTTTATAGAAAAAAGTATAAAAACTGATATTTTCTTATTAAGAATGTTACATCTTCAGCAAAAATCATTCAAATGAAACCAAACTCATCTAATGCTTAAATTTCTTGTGGTTAGATAACTTAACTAGTTAACTGATTTCGACATTACAGAAAAAAGTAAGGAAATCTGATATTTTCAAATTCAAAATGCTACATCTACAGTAAAAATCATCAAATGAAAGGAACTCATTCTGTAATTTCTTGCAAATAAACAACTAGTATACATCAAATATCTAGTTAACTTATTCAGGATTTGGTAGAAAAGGTGTGGATAACTGAGATTTTCAAACAATTTACTATCTATAAAAGCAACAACATTGAACAAAATGCTCTAACAGAAAAAAAAACACTAAGTTAAACTCAATTTGCAACTAGTATTGCTATATGACTATATATTAAATATCAAACCTAGAAGAATTAAAGAAAGAAATTGGTGAAAACTTACCTGGTGGCTGTACTGAAGAATATACAAGGTGCAAATATCATACCAATAGTCCCCTTCTTATCTTTATACCACTGATAATAGTTATGACAGGAAATACATATGATGGTCCATTTATTTGTCAGGGGTACATGGCATTTAGTGATACTATTTGTAAATAAACAGTTTACCAAGCCTGAAGGTTTTTTTTATTAAGGAGGAAAGATATATCTGTGTAAACCGTTTATGATTTATTCTTTTTATCTTACAGAAGTTTGATTGCAACCTTAAGGGATCTGTAAAAATAAAATGGCCGACTCTAGATTTTACATTAGTGTTCCGAGTTTTAGACAGTTTTAAGTTCCAACAACATACAGATTTGACGGGAAATGGAACAATACTGTTCTCAATGAAAGAGTGTTCCAACTGTGCTCTCTCCAATTTAACAGGACTTGATGTTATGGAATCTGAAATACCATCTTTTAAATGTAAGTAAACATTCTTGATTATGATTAAGTTATGTATGAATATCGTTCCTACTATAATATTATTCATGTAATAGTATTCTATGAGTTAATATATTTCATATTTTTGGAGTGCATTTTAACTATCTTGGAAAACACATTTGTTGTCGAAATACACATCAGGTGCAGAAAAATTGGTACCATTAATGTTAATTGACCTTCAAATTATGTAAGGTTATGTTTTAAATTTACTGATGTTTAAAAACTGAGAAAATCATAACCTAAAAACAACCTAAACACTATGAGCACTGTGGGTATCAAATTACACACCCACCAGACTTGCATCCCTGTGTAACGTATTCTGCATCAAAAGTCGCAGGCAAGCCAAAAATAAAGCATTATTCATAGAAACTTAAGAGCAGTAGATTCAGTTATTTTTTTAAAACTGGCATTACATAGTTATAAGATAAATATATGTGCCCTTTTTTTACAAAGTGGGATTAAATGATTAATTTGTAAGCACATTCTTGCCATTTATACTTTTCTATTTCATTAATTTACAAATAAATGTTTCCCAACTCTGTGTCAACAATGACAAGAACATAAATTTCAATAATTTTTAAGCACTGAGAACCATCATAGTAAATAAGACAACAATCCTCTAGAGTTTAAATGAGTAGATATACATAATATAAGCAATTCTAAGATTATAGGTACTGTACGGCATGACCTTCTACAATTGAGAAAAACCCATACCTTATAGTCAGCTTTAAAATGAAAAATATAAACAAATGACCCAAACTTTCATCTGAAATAATTGGACTCTAAATTGAATGATCTTTGTTTGGGAGACGTTATAAACTCGAAATACTATACTATTTTTTTGTTAATAGATATCGTTATGAAAACTACACAAACAGGTATTTACAACTTTCAGTTGAAAACAGTTGATATTTTCATGCCTTTTGTATGTTTTTGATTTTATAATCTGTTAGTAAGTTAAACATAATGTAAGTGGGATTTTCTCACTTTGTTGAAGACTCATTGGTGGCCTTTGGCAGTTTTCTGCTCTTTGGTCAGGTTGTTGTCTCTTTGTCATATTCCCCATTTCCATTCTCAATTTTATGTTGTATGCATCCAACTACATTGTTTATTTTTAAATATTATGAATTTATTCATATTTATAAATTTCAGTTAACCCATTCCTTCCCTGTAAAATGGATGGTTGTTTAGAAGATTCACTTCAAATGTTTAAAATAAAACGTGCACCAAATACCCGAGAACAAATGTTTGAATTAGCATACAAAACATGCACTGCTAACATAGAGGTACAAAGTAATACAAAGAAGATATGTTTCCGCCAAGCAAATCTTAATGAAAAACCTCATGACCCCTGTAGACCAGCTACAGATAAATACCTGCACATTCTTATACATATGGATTCTGTTTTCACTTTGGTAAGTTTAATTGAGTTTATATTTTTTGACATTTTTACTCTTTGAGTATGTTTGTTTTGTTCACGCATCGTAATGGAATTTTATGCAACTGTCATACAAATGAGAGGTTTAGCTAGCTATAAAACCAGGTTCAATCCACCATTTTCTACGTTAGAAAATGCCTGTACCAAGTCAGGAATATGACAGTTGTTATCCATTCGTTTGATGTGTTTGGACTTTTGATTTTGCCTTTTGGTTTTGGACTTTCCTTTTTGAATTTTCCTCGGAGTTCAGTATTTTCGTGTTTTTACTTTTTTTTTTTTATAAGGCAAATTGTTTTCCCTTTGGTAAGTTTAATTGAGTTTATAAGGGAAATACTTTATTTTTGCCTCGAAATTTAAGAATGTAAAATCAATTAAAGATTAAATTTGCTCATTAGAAAATAAATACAGATTGATTGTTGTTTGCTAAACATTCAGTGACATTTAACTGATCTGAAGCATGGAAAAGAGTGGCGAAAGATACCAGAGGGACATTCAAATTCATAAGTTGAAAATAAACTGACAAAGCCATGGCTAAAAAAGAAAAAGACAAACAGAAAACATTAGTAAACAAAACACAACATAGAAAACTAAGGACTGAGCAACAAGAATCTCACCAAAAACTGGGGAATGTATTAATAGTCACATATTTTGTTTCCTCGGACTTGGACCCTTGAGTGAACCCCAAAATGAACTGCAAAAATATTTGAACTCTTAATTAGTATATATATAATAATTATTGATAAAAGTTTCGATTATAATATGAACATGGCAGCCAAAGTCACTGGTCCCTATTGTATTTTACAGGTTATTAAATGTGATGATCTTCAGGGATGGTGGTGTTTACCTCAGGATTTTCCAAAATTTCAAAATCTGACGATCACATGGAATTTGATATACCTCCATGGTTACGTTACAGAAGAGCTATGGGTACTTTCTGCGTCCTCCAGCAATAATAACCAAGCCTGCTCACAGCCTATCATTTATACTACACCCACACCAGGTAATATGTCATATTAGATTTGTTGTATGTGAAGAATAGAGGTAAATAAAGGAAAATTTACAATACACCACAACCATGTTATATATCTTGTAAGTTTTATTTATGACGAAGAATCAAAATAGATAAAGAATTATATTTTCGCAAAGAGATAAATTGTTTTATCCTTTGAATTTATTTTTTGTTTTTCATTAACAGTGAAAGTTACTCGAGCTCCTAAGGAAGATAACAGTGGTTTATCGACTGCAACAATACTAGGGATAGTGTTTGGTTCATTGGCAGCTCTGTGCACCTTGTGTGGGGGTGGATATTGCTGCTGCTGCAAGAAGAGAAAATCACAAGGTATTTTATAGATTTCCTCTAAATCTTTTGCATGCTCTGTTTTATAAAGACTGCACAGGGTGTATTACTGATTTGTATCATTATTTTGTGAGTAGGTTTTGTTCCATAAAAAATGTATTGGGTATATTTTTCCACATTATTTTGTGATTAAATTCTAGTCTATATAGTCTGCATACAGGTATTTGACTGATTTCCCCCATATTTGTGATTAAATTCTAGTCTGCATACACTAATTCACTGATATTTAACCATATTTTGTGAAAAGATTCTAGTTCATTATAGTCTGCATACAGTAATTCTCTGATTTGTCTCCATACTTTATGAATAGATACTGATCCATATAGACTGAACCAGGTATTTTATTGTTTTCCTTTTATACCTTATGAATAGATTCTGGTCTATATAGACGTCATAAGGAATTTTACTGACTTTTATCTTCTTTTTTTTTTGGTGAAAAGATTCTTGTTTTTAACTGACTGTACATGGTATTTTTATTGATGTCCCTTAAATTTTGTGATTAAACTCTGCTCTTTATAGACTCCACCAGGTATTTTTCTAATTTTTCTCTATATTTTGTGAAACTAATCTGTTACTTACAGACTGTTACAAAAAATATTTGATTTCCTCTAAAAAAAATATTTTACTGATTTTTCTCTATACTTTGTGAAAATATTTCTGTTCTATATGTCAACATTTTGTGGTAAAGGATAATTTTCAATATACATATTTTTTTTTCAACTCCGACTAGTCTAGCGAAACTTTGTGAAAACAAAAATACATAATATCACATACACTGTTCTAACATTATTCATAGAACATTTTATACAAGATTTAACTGTTAAAAGTTCAGTTCTAAATAGTTTTTTTTATGCAGTTAAGCTGCATTATGCGAGCACCCTAGATTTGTGTTCTACCCAATAAATCCTGAAATACTTGCCATTGTTATTATCTAGCCTGTTACTATGTTATATATAACTAATTGAACACTTTTTTAATACTTTTTATTCTGGATTACAAAAAAAATGACCAGAAAAACCTTAAATGATCGTCGATTTATCCAAAAGTTTTAAAGTTACACATAGGAAGTAGTGCTTATTAAGAATCCTTGTGTAGTTCATTATGACTTGTGCTTTTAGCTAAGATGTCAAAGAACAATTGTATGAAATATTTTATCGCAGAAAATCTCTTAAGACAAGTAGTTTAGATTTCCCAAATGACAAAAGTCGTAGGAATATTGTTTGTCATCAATACGTAGTACAACTACGTCAGTAGTCTATTATATAATAAGTTCAACTGTTCATGCTGTTGGCGGCAATTTCAAATTAGAAAAAGAAATTTTCGTAGCTTTTCAATTTGGAGGCAGGTGTGCAAATTAGCGGTGGTCCGAGGTCCGCGACCTTCCACTTTTGCAAGCGGAATTTCGACTAGGATAGTTGGTTTCTAGCTACGCCCGACGTAGTCACCTTACATTTGAAAGAAAATAAGAAATTACTTTGCAAACCTTTTCACCATGTTCACCAAAGTCCCCAATTAAACGAGCTAAAAACTTATTTTTATCATTATTATTCATGACGGCGATGTTCATTTTGTTCAACCGCTAGCTTTATACAGAAAATCGCCGACAAATATTGTATAAATTCGAGTAAAATCGTATCTGATTGACAAAAACAACATTGTAAACACATAACAATGGCGGCCGTGAAGACAAAATTTTACAAAATCGGATCCGATTCCGGAAGCGGATAAGGGTAATTCCGGGTTTGGCGATCATTTACAAAATAAATCCAAGCAGGTGAAAAAATACATCTATGCATGGTAAATGAATATAAACACTATTATTGTACACCGAAAGATATATGTACAAGAAAGAAAAAGCAGAAAAATATTTTATTCAGAAACTCAAAATTACTTTTTGACAAATTTTAATTTAAAAATCCAATACAACGTGACAGCTGGGAACAGTATATCTAACAATATACATGTTCATGGTCACATTCTAAATTTTCTTTATAAATGATAAATGATGATAATGCATGCGAGATGCTTTTAAAGTGTAAACATATTACTGCAATTTTGAGGGGTTATTTGTTTTTTCTCAATTTTGAAGGGTCAGTTAAAGTAGCTGAAAGTTTCATTCTTTATTTTCACAAATAATGCAACTATATTATATATACCTTAATGTAAGAAAATCATATGATATATAGGTGGCATACTTTCGGCCACTTTACCCCCTCCTGTTTGATAACTTGGAAACGGTCGAGCTCCCCACCCCTAAACCATATGAGGGACAGATCCAGGATTTTAGGTTAGGAGGGGCGCAAACTTAAATTTTCGCCGAGCAGAGCCAGGCTAAAAAAAAATTGAGGTAAAATTATCGGAATATTCTTTATTAAGCTGAGAACAACCCATACTTTGCAAATTTAAGGGGGTGCAAGCCCGCAACCCTCCCCCGTCTGAATCCGCCCCTGCATATATTCAAGTATAGGACAATATGATAAATAAAAAATGAAATATAGGGGGAGTCCCTGGAGTTACCCCACCCCCTCCTGTTTGAGAACTTGGAAACGGTCGAGATCCACAACCCTTAACCATATATATTCATGTTTGTGACAATATGAAAAATCAAATGAAATATAGGAAGAGTCGCTAGGGGTCACCCACCCCTCCTGTTTTAGAATTTAAAATTGGTCGAGATCCCCATCCCTAAACCATATATATTCATGTATGGGACAATATAACAAATCAGATGAAAGATAGGGGGAGTCCCTGAGGTCACTGTTCACCCAGCAGTCCCTCCTGTTTGAGAACTTGGAAATGGTCAAGATCCTTACCCCTAAACCATATATACTCATGTATGGGACAATATAACAAATAAAATGAAATATAGGGAAGTCCCTGTGGTCATCCCAACCCTCCTGTTTGAGAACTTGGAAACGGTCGAGATCCCCACACCAAAACAATATATATTCATGTATGGATCAATATAACTAATTAAATGAAATATAGGGGGAGTCCCTTGGGTCACCCTACCCCTCCTGTTTGAGAACTTGGAAACCAATGAGATCCCCACCCCTAAACCATATATATTCATGTATGGGACAATATAACAAATAAAATGAAATGTAGGGGAAGTCCCTAGGGTAACCCACCCCCTGTGGCGGATCCAGAAATTTTCATAAGTGGGGCCCACTGACTGACCTAAGAGGGGCCCGCTCCAGTCACGCTTCAGTGATTCCCTATATAAGCAACCAAATTTTTTCCCAAAAAGGGGGGGGGGGCCCCTGCCCCCTAAATCCTCTGCCTACCCCTACCTGTTTGAGAACTTGAAAACCGTTGAGATCCCCACCCCTAAATTATATATATTCATATGTATGGGACAAAATAACAAATCATTTACATTTACTATGGGCAAGTCAGTCAGACCTCACCTTTGATCCCTGTTGTAGTGAACATTTGTCTGATTCGTGTCTCATAACTTTTGTACTATAGAACACAAACTCAGTTTTCTTTCCAGGGAAACCAGTCCATTCATACTATTACATGTTCATACTAAGTCAAATTGAACTTCTAGCAGTCAAATAAAACCAAGGTTAACTACCAAGTAGAACAACTGCAATCATTGGGAACTTGTACCACTGCAGACTCACCATAAAAAATATACATTGATATATGCATTGCTTTTGAAACCTTGATAACATATAAATTATTTGCCTTAGTAAATAAATCATTAGATAAACATGAATGTACTATATATGAATGTTTAATGTTGAGGCAACATTGCAACAGTTTTCATAATTACGGTTGCCTTGGTTTTTGGTTAACTGCCTTCAGCGCTTACAGCGCTTTGATTTAATTTTTTGGTGATCAGATCATATACTATGCACCAACTTATTATCAAGTATTTTTAGGCAGTTAAGCTGCCTTATGCGAGCACCCTGGATTTGGGTTCCCCTCTGGGAATTTTTGAAAAAGTGCCATTGCTCTGATCTGGCAGGTCTGGTAGATTCTTTATAACTAATTAGACATTTTTTTCACACTTTTTGTTATAAAAAACAATAAATATAAGGAAGATTACCTTAAATGATCGTCGATTTTCCCAAAACAATTGATGTTCCCCATTTGAAAAAGTGCTAATTAAAAAGTTAAGCATAGCTTTTTATCGTCTGTGCTTTTGATGAAGATGTAAGTGAACTATTGTAAGAATAATTTCATCGCCGAAAATGTTTGTAATGAAGGCATTAAAATTTGCCAAATGGCATGAATGGCGCATGGATATTATTTTGCGGCTATTACGCCGTTGAATTTGGTGGATTCCATCCTACTAAAGGTAAATATTTAAAAGCATTGTCCTACTTCCTCTCTGTGTAAGTCTTGAATTTGTAAGAATACTTGATTATTTTATTTCTACATTGTATGAATTTTATTTAACTATTTAATGCAAGCTGATGTTATTATTTGTCATCGTGTCTCTCCGTACTTGCTATGTATCGTGTAAACCCCCAAACATTATACTCGATCAGGGCCATTGCAATATCAATCGGGACCTCATTTGAATACGTATTTATAGATTTTGTCGATGTCAATTAAGGTCATTTCAAGATGGTTTCCTTTATCGTGTGTTAGTTAAAAGTAAAATCACAAAATTATTGAACTTAGATGAAAATCTAAAGTTGACATGGTTAATTAATTGCTTTACTCACAAACCTGTAAACTCATTCATGTAAGACGATACACCTGTACAATGTGACCTTTCACCTGGAAATATAGTTTCGTATACAAAATTCCACTTCTTTCAGGTTTACACTTTCAGTATTAATGGTTACAATTTACAATTAAAAAATGTTAGGTCTTGATTTATTTAAGTCGATAAGTTAAGAGTTAAACACAAAAAGTCGGAATACGAAAATTTTGATACTTTAATCACACATATTCAAAATGGCGCATCGTGGTTTGCTTGTACTGTACACACGTGAATAACATTAAACGAAATCGATCTTGGGAAGATTTCACTAGGTTTTATCTTCAAGGGTTCATCTTTTATTGATATTCAGGATTCATGTACACTGTTAAAGATGCAATGACACAAATTTTACCAAATCCGAAACCAAGCGGACATTCGATCAAAGGCTGATTTTTATGCAAATTACTAAGTCAACACTGTTAGATTGTTTATTTTATTTAAAAATAATAACAAAGAGTAGTCAAGAATACTTTTATTTCTTAATAATACAAAGAGTTGTCAAGAATACATTATAACATTGACAACACATGATGTTTCTGTTTACTTGGCCAAACCTCGTTCAACATCGTATCCCAACTCTGGAAAAAAAAATTTCATGAAATTCTATAGTACTGCATAGTCCGCACCCCTTCCATCAATTTCATTCCCAGGGTAAAAAACCGCGGACTATACACCCCTTTCAACTGTTTGTAACACATAAACAAACGACAGCTACTGAATTACAGGCTCCTGACTTGGGATAGGAACATACATAAATAATGTAGGTATATCTCATTACCAGAGGCGGATTTAGGGGGCGGGGGAGGGGGGGGGGGCGGGGGAGGGTGGGGGTCGCTGGATCCCCCTTATTGGAAAAAAATTTGGTTGCTTATATAGGGAATCACTGAAGCGCGACTGGAGCGGGCCTTCTCTTAGGTCAGTCGGTGGGCCCCTTATGAAAAATCCTGGATCCGCCACTGATTACCAGAATATTTAGCCCACCCCCTTTGTCATGGTCTATTGACTAATATGTATTAGTTTTTGATTAGGTCAGTTATTGAGGAACCACAAGTGAATGGTCAATGATATTTGGTGTGCAGTTGGATACACTTTGTCACTTTTAATTTCTTGGCTCACACCGAACAACAAGCTATAAAGGGCCCAGAAATTACTAGTGTAAAACCATTCAAACTAGAAAACCAAAGGTTTGTTCAAAAAGGACAACTTATGAAAAGTCAATGGTATTTGGTAAGCAGTTGTATATTCCTCCATGCGGCTTGTAACTATTAGCAAAACCTACATGTATACTGCATAGTAAGCTTTAAAAGACCAGAAATTACAAATGTAAAACAATAAAAACTAATAAAAATATTAAAATAAATAATTGGACATAACTTTTGAAAGTGGCGGGATTGGATAGTGAAAATTTTAGGCTACAAACATTATTCAATACTTGAGAAATAGCAGAGATAATATTTTCACCAATTTTTCAACAATATTCGTCTTAACTTCTGCCAAGTTTGCCTCTGCTTTTTTTACTTAACTGCCTACAGCGCCTTTGGTGCTTTGATTTATATATCATTTAGCCTTGTCTATCTTACTTTGAAGCAATTTATTTCAATATGAATTTATAGATAAAAAAGGTCCATCTTTAACAACATCATGATGATTTCTACCAGTGTTATTTTCAACTGGCAAAAACATCTCTCTGGAAAAATAGTTGTGGTATAGTAACAAGTTATAATTAGTGAAGCCACCTAAGCACCATGCTTCGACATTTAAGGAGGCTCGCAGGTATAAGATTTCAAGAAAAAAAATAAACATTTATTTTTCATTAAAATATTTATTTTTTACCTTTAGTAGTTGTTACTTTATCATATAGTACATAAATCATTCCAAAAAATCAATTCGTGTTGGCCCCAGGTGACTTTTAAAATGTAGATATCATTGAAAAAGATCCAAATTATCTCCCTTTGGTGCCAAAAATTCTATTTTTTGGCATTTAAATGGAAATATCTTTTTTAACTCATCGGTGACCAATATTTTTTATTGTTGTAAATAATTGTAAAATTTAAGCGATTTTTGTAATTTAGTTCTTTTTTTATTTCGATATTACGACTTTTTCTCCTATTAGCTCCTATACAGAAAGAAAGGACATTTACAAAAATGTATGCTTCTTTCGAAGGCAGATTGTGAGCGTAAATGAACGGTGACCCCATTTTTAGCTCACCTGGCCCGAAGGGCCAAGTGAGCTTTTCCCATCACTTGGCGTCCGTCGTCTGTCGTCGTCGTCCCTCGTCCCTCGTCGTTAACTTTTACAAAAATCTTCTCCTCTGAAACTACTGGGCCAAATTAAACCAAACTTGGCCACAATCATCATTGGGGTATCTAGTTTAAAAAATGTGTGGCGTGACCCGGCCAACCAACCAAGATGGCTGCCATGGCTAAAAATAGAACATAGGGGTAAAATGCAGTTTTTGGCTTATAACTCAAAAACCAAAGCATTTAGGGCAAATCTGACATGGGGTAAAATTATTTATCAGGTGAAGATCTATCTGCCCTCAAATTTTCAGATGAATCCGACAACCTGTTATTGGGTTGCTGCCCCTGAACTGGTAATTTTAGGTAATTTTTGCTGTTTTTGGTTATTATCTTGAATATTATTATAGATAGAGATAAACTGTAAACAGCAATAATGTTCAGCAAAGTAAGATTTACAAATAAGTCAACATTACCAAAATGGTCAGTTGACCCCATTAGGAGTTATTGACCTTTATAGTCAATTTTTAACCATTTTTCCTAAATCTTAGTAATCTTTTACAAAAATCTTCTCCTCTGAAACTACTGGGCCAAATTAATCCAAACTTGGCCACAATCTTCTTTGGGATATCTAGTTTAAAAAATGTGTGACGTGACCCGGTCAACCAACCAAGATGGCCACCATGGCTAAAAATAGAACATAGGGGTAAAATGGAGTTTTTGGCTTATAACTCAAAAACCAAAGCATTTAGAGCAAATCTGACATGTGGTAAAAGTGTTTATCAGGTCAAGATCTATCTGTCCTGAAATTTTCAGATGAATCAGACAACCTGTTGTTGGGTTGCTGCCCCTGAATTGGTAATTTTAAGGAAATTTTGCTGTTTTTATATGACCGCAAAATTTGAAAAATTTTTCGTCGTATATTGCTATCACGTTGGCGTCGTCGTTGTCGTCGTCGTCCGAATACTTTTAGTTTTCGCACTCTAACTTGAGTAAAAGTGAATGGAAATCTATGAAATTTTAACACAAGGTTTATGACCACAAAAGGAAGGTTGGTATTGATTTTGGGAGTTTTGGTCCCAACATTTTAGGAATTAGGGGCCAAAAAGGGCCCAAATAAGCATTTTCTTGGTTTTCGCACTATAACTTTAGTTTAAGTAAATAGAAATCAATGAAATTTAAACACAATGTTAATGACTACAAAAGGAAGGTTGGTATTGATTTTGGGAGTTTAGGTCCCAACAGTTTAGGAATTAAGGGCCAAAAAGGGACCCACATAAGCATTTTTCTTGGTTTTCACACCATAACGTTAGTATAAGTAAATAGAAATCTATGAAATTTAAACACAAGGTTTATGACCATAAAAGGAAGGTTAGTATTGATTTTGGGAGTTTTGGTCCCAACAGAATAAGGGGCCCAAAGGGTCCAAAATTAAACTTTGTTTGATTTCATCCAAATTGAATAATTTGGGTTCTTTGATATGCCGAATATAACTGTCATGACTGTGTATGTAGATTCTTAACTTTTGGTCCCGTTTTCAAATTGGTTTACATTAAGGTCCAAAGGGTCCAAAATTAAACTTAGTTTGATTTTGACAAAAAATGAATCAGTTAGGTTCTTTGATATGCTGAATCTAAAAATGTACTTAGATTCTTGATTATTGGCCCAGTTTTCAAGTAGGTCCAAATCGGGGTCCAAAATTAAACTTTGTTTGATTTCATCAAAAATTGAATAAATGGGGTTCTTTGATATACCAAATCTAACTGTGTATGTAGATTCTTCATTTTTGGTCCTGTTTTCATATTGGTCTACACTAAAGTCCTAAAGGTCCAAAATTAAACTTAGACTGATTTTAACAAAAATTGAAATCTTGGGGTTCTTTGATATGCTGAATCCAAAAATGTACTTAGATTTTTTATTATGGGCCCAGTTTTCAAGTTGGTCCAAATCAGGATCTAAAATTATTATATTAAGTATTGTGCAATAGCAAGTCTTTTCAATTGCACAGTATTGCGCAATGGCAAGAAATATCTAATTGCACAATATTGTGAAATAGCAAATTTTTGTTTAATTAGAGTTATCTTTCTTTGTCCAGAATAGTAAGCAAGAAATATCTAATTGCAAAATATTGTGCAATAGCAAGATTTGTTTTTAATTGGAGTTATCTTTCTTTGTCCAGAATCAACTTAAATCTTTGTTATATACAATATACAATGTATATTCACTTTTTACTACCAACTGATAAATTAAAATAATCTTTACCTTTCAGTGATAACAAGCAGTTTTTTTACATCTTAATATTTTATGATGTATTTAAATGAGTAGTTATTGTTGCAAACTCCATTAGAAATTTTAATTGAGATTAGTTTTGGAATAAGGGAAAGGGGGATGTGATTAAAAAAATTGGGTTCAATTTTTCTCATTTGAAATTTCATAAATAAAAAAGAAAATTTCTTCAAACATTTTTTTGAGAGGATTAATATTCAACAGCATAGTGAATTGCTCTAAGAGAAAACAAAAATTTTAAGTTCATTAGAACACATTCATTCTGTGTCAGAAACCTATGCTGTGTCAACTATTTAATCACAATCCAAATTTAGAGCTGAATCCAGCTTGAATGTTGTGTCCATACTTGCCCCAACCGTTCAGGGTTCAACCTCTGCGGTCGTATAAAGCTACGCCCTGCGGAGCATCTGGTTGGTTATTATCTTGAATATTATTATAGATAGAGATAAACTGTAAACAGCAATAATGTTCAGCAAAGTAAGATTTACAAATAAGTCAGCATGACCAAAATGGTCAGTTGACCCCTGAAGGAGTTATTGTCCTTTATAGTCAATTTTTAACCATTTTTTCGTAAATCTTAGTAATCTTTTACAAAAATCTTCTTCTCTGAAACTACTGGGCCAAATTAAACTAAACTTGGCCACAGTCATCATTGGGGTAACTTGTTTAAAAAATGTGTGGCGTGACCTGGCCAATCCACCGAAATGGCTGCCACGGCTAATAATAGAACATAGGGGTAAAATGCAGTTTTTGGCTTATAACTCAAAAACCGAAGCATTAAGAGAAAATCTGACAGGGTTTAATTGTTTATCAGGTCAAGATCTATCTGCCCTGATGTTTTCACATGGATTGGATAACCAGTTGTTAGGTTACTGTCCTGAATTGGTAATTTTAAGGAAATTTTGCCGTTTTTTGTTATTATCTTGAATATTATTATAGATAAAGATAAACTGTATACAGCAATAACGTTCAGCAAAATAAGATCTACAAATAAGTTTACATGACCAAAATAGTCAATTGACCCCTTAAGGAGTTATTGCCCTTTATAGTTAATTTTTAACATTTTTCATAAATTTTTGTTAATTTTTAGCAAATATTTTCCACTGTAATTACTGGGCCAAGTTCGTTATAGATAGAGATAATTGTAGCAACAAGAATGTTCAGTAAAGTAAGATCTACAAACACATCACTATCACCAAAACACAATTATGTCATGAATTTATCCGTGTCCATTGTTTAATATGCACAAGACCAAGGTGAGCGACACAGGCTCTTTAGAGCCTCTAGTTTTATTTTATTTTTCTATTAATTATAAGATAAAGTTCATTTATAGAAAAATATATCGAAATCCTATTTTGAATAAAAAATTTGATTGAGACCCGCGACCCCCCTTAACAGAATTTCTCGATCAGTATCATGCATTGATATGTCTTGTGTTTATGTGTGCATACATTTTACTGTACCTGCATGGCCAATGATTTCAGAACAAACTAATACCTGTTTTGTCTGATATCTATCTCACTTTAGACATACATGACATACATTGTATACAATATAAACAGATTTTTGATTTGATGTATATATCTACAAAACAACAAGAAAAAAAACATAGATTTTTTTTTTAAAAACACTGAAATCCCAGGAAAATTCAAAATGAAAGTCCCTAATCAAATGGCAAAATCAAAAGCTCAAACACATCAAACAAATTGATAATCAGAAAAGTGTTGATTGATTGAAGTTTACACCGATTTCACCATTAATAATATTTCAGAACCTAGAATACATAGGTGCTTCATAACTTGTATGCAGACACCCTATGATGAGTTCCTGTCTTTCAGACATCCCTTTTCCTTGACTTCATTGACAATTGTCATTGTTGGATGACTGCTTGGAAACTGAAATACTGTCTTATTATGAATAATATTTACCTATACTACCTTTATGTGGTAAATGGATTCCTTGCAAGTCTACATGTTTGAAAGGAGCATATGTAGGATTCACCTCATCTGGACCTAATTTCATAGATACAGGGACGAAGGTTAAAGTTACATCTGGCGTATATGGAAAATTTAGTCCTGGTATCTATGATCGAGTTTATTTACAACCACTGGGTCGATGCCACTGCTGGTGGAGATTTATTTCCCCAAGGGTATCACAAGTCCAGTAGTCAGCACTTTTTGTGCTGACATGAATTATCATTGATATTGCTATATTTATAAATTTACCGTTTACAAAATTTAGAATTTTTTGAAATACTAAGGCTTTTCTACCTCAGGCAAAGATTACCTTAGCTGTATTTGGCAACACTTTTAGGAATTTTGGATCTCAATGCTATTCAACTTTATTTGTCGTTTTTTAAACTTTTTTGAATTCGAGCGTCACTGATGAGTCTTTTGTAGACGAAACGCGCATCTGGCGTATATATAAAATTTAGTCCTGGTATCTATGATGAGTTTATTTACATGGATATCTTGGATACCTTAAGCATTATGTTAACTATATTTTGTGCATTCACCGAATGTAAGTTGTGCATGTCTGACTAGAATTTTTAATATGATCTTGACGTCAATTTTTTTAATTTATTGAACAATGATTGATTTGGTGTGGTTAAGTCAGTTTATCAGTTACTATAATAAAAGTAATAAGTTAACTATAGTTAGTGGATGGGTTGTTTGTCTTGCAGGGTTCATATAAACTTGACATCATTTCATGGTCCATTGCTCAATGTTGCTATTTTGTGGTTTGATCTGTTTCTCTGGTTCTTTAAGCGATAAGATCATCATATTTGGTGTATGGAATGATTGTTACATGTACATGTCGGCCTAGCACATGGTCAATCTTACCGTTACAACATTTTCATTTTGATGAATCTTTGTTACGGCTTATGTTAATTTTTTTGCAGTAAAACTTTCATAATTCAGACTTTCAACACTAATTTGATAAATACACATGTACATTAGTGGCATATGTAGGATTCACTGACCTCGACCTCAAGTGAAGAAATTGAGACATTTCAGTATGTATTCTCTTGTTTTTATATGAACTTTTACTATTGGGATGTGTCTCCCAACAGTGATTGTGATGTAATTTTACCACAATACCTATGTTGGTATATTGACTTTGTTAGGAACACCAGATACTGTCCCTGATGTCAAACTGTCTATGCTTGATGAACAAAATGACAACCATTAAGTTCATACTTTGGTAAGTATAAGACTATGTACATAAATAGATCTGCCAGTTGCTTTTCCTTTTCTTAATTATGTAAACTATAGAAATCTTGATCAGAATAAAAATAAACATCTAAAGTCGAAGGTTTCAAATATTGTTCAGTGACTACAATGAATAGCCTTTTTAGGCTAAGTTATACAAGGCTCTATCTGAAAGTGTGAATACATGTGTCTTTGAATAATGCACCTTTATAAATTCAGCTTCAGTGTTTTTATCATCCATATATATTTTCACATACTTTCACTAGTTTCAAATCACATCATCATTTTTTATATTTTTTAGCATTTCAATTGAATTCTTTGTCTCACTTGCAAATATTTTTATGGACATTCTTTACACATATACATTTCATATGAGCACATGAACAGGTTTCCTTTGATTTTCAAATCAGTTTGATTGTTAATGCCTTTTAAAACTTTTCAATGTAACAGTAGGCAAGACATGATAGTGTGTCCACACTTGTCTATAATGTTACATAACAGTATATATATTATGCATGTGCTGCCATTTTGAAATTGTCAAATCACTTCCTTAGAGGTATTTTAGGGTAGAATTTAGATAAAATACATAAAATAAGTTTGTACGAAACTTTGCAATTATTTGTAACACATCTATTACTGAAAATTCAGAATTATTGAGAATTTTTCATTGATGTGAATGATGACATTGGCTGAGTACAGCAATTTATAAAATATTGTTCATTCTACACAAATCACAACAATAAATGAAGGAAAATAAGAATAGAAATGGGGTATATGTCAAAGAGACAACAACCCAACCAAAGAACAGATAAAGCTGAAGGCCACCAATTGGTCTTCAATGCAAGGGAGATCCAGAACCTAGGAGGTAGCCTCAGCTGGTCCTGAATAAAAATGTTTAATAGTTCAGAGAAAATGAAAATCATACTAAACTCCAAAGTTCAGAATTTACTGTATACATTTTGTAAATTGTCAATTAAATTAAACCTCATTCTTACCAAACCTTTGTCCTAGTGCTAGTGTCTGTTTTAATTATAATGCTTGAGCTAACTTCCACAAACTTTGTTTCACATTTACATTGTAATGCTTGCACAAACTTGCACAAATGTTGTTTTACTGTTTTAATAATGCTTGAGCAAACTTCATAAAAGTTTTTACATGACTTTTTACCAAAGTTGGGAAGATTGCACTTCCTCCAAACTAAATGTTAAAAAGATAAGTATGACAAGAATCACAAACAATAAAAATACATACAATTATCAAATATTTCGAATAATAATATCCTTCTCATCTGAAATCCTGAAAACTATACAATTCAAACTTGTTTGTTGTAAACTTAACCTTAGGCATTTTAAAGTTTATAAAATAGCAGGAAATACCCAAAGTATAGAACAATAAAACAGTGAAAACCTACCCAATATTAATATCTTAGACTTTTTCCAGACTTTTTATTTATTCCTGATTAATCTGACTTGTGGTACAATAATTTACATATCGAGTTTGCATTTTGTTCTAGTTATCTGAACTTTCAAGAAATACAGTTATCAGGCTAAAAACAAAATATGAAAATAAACTCATTACTGATACCAGGATTATAATTTGTATATGTGCTAGATGCATGGTTTGTCTTCAAAGACTCATCAGTGACGCTCAAATAAATAAAGTTGAAAAGGCAAAATAAGAGCTTTGAGTTCCAAAAAGTCCTAAAAGTTTTGCCAAATTATATACATACTTTTTATTACTTGATGACTTACAGATTGAAATTGTGTGTTCATTCCTGTTGACTAATTTCATTGATATGGCTGAAGGCAGGGGCACAACATTTTATATCGTATGTTTTAGTTGTTGGTGAGGAAATGTAGTCAAAACACTTCGTATAAATCCCAGAAGTTTTATTGGGACACAATACCATGTTATTCAAAATGACTGAATCATCATGAACTATTTATGACATGTTACATCAATCATGGTTTTGTATTATTAATATTGTATCAATATTTGCAGGGTCAAGTAATGGATTTCAAATGAATTGAATTCAGAATTCAAGGTGATGGAAAGCACTAAACTGCCTTTTGAAACCTTGATGAAATTTGTATTCTGTGCCTAAAAGAAGAAACACTACTTATGTTAGATGCAGTTGGAAATGTTTGACACTTATCACTACTGGAAATTATAATGTGATCACCTGTGATTATGCTTCATTGATGGAGCTAAACACAACTATTTATTTGTATAATTTCATGGCAGTCTATGGCATTATTTTTTGTTTAAATTAAAATTGATTACTAGTTAGTTTACCTAGTTTTACTGAAATGTTAATGAAGAATTGTTATTGCAATTTGAAGGGGAAATGTTATTGTTTTTGTTTCTTTTGTTTTGTTTTTTATATTTTGTGAAAGAATGTCTACAGTTTTACAGGTTGATAAAAAAAGTCTACCTCATTGAGAGCAAGAATTGTTAAGTTACATTGTATGAAATAATTATCAAGGAACAAATAAATCCATAGGCGGATCCAGGGGGGGGGGCCTGGGGGGCCTGGGCCCCCCATTTCGTGGGAAAAATTTGGTTGATTATATAGGGAATCATTGAAGCAAGACTGGAGCGGGCCCCCCCTTAGGAAAAATTCTGGATCCGCCACTGAAATCAGCAGCAGAAACAAAGATGATACTTACCTTTTAGGAATGGACAGGCATTTAATTGTCAACATCTATAGTGCTATACTTACCTTTTAGGAATGGACAGGCATTTAATTGTCAACATATATAGTGCTATTTGGAAATATGCTTGATCACTGTTGGTGATAAACATAAACTTATTTTTTTATTACCCATATTATATTAAAGAGTGAAGTAACTATGATATTAGATTTTTTTAAACTTACCGTAGTACAAAAAAATAAATACTCATGAAGCCTTTAAATTCGACGTGTATCTAACCTCATACAAATATTATTTACATTTTTTATGACAATATATAGTTATTCCATATGTTTTCCTGAAGTTAAGATCAAATTATTTTTAATAAATATGATTTGAACTTTCCAGACTTTTTATTATTGTATTTTACAATTAAGATTATTTTGTTATTTGATTGGTGCTTGATATGTAAACAAGTCGCTATATTTGACAATTTATATTATATTTTTATTAGATAACTGCTCAAATCTTGGCATTACTGTTTTATATATCAGTTTTTAAATTATTTGTAACATATTTTTTATCAATTTATTAAGTATGCAAAGTACTTTTATACTCTATACTAGATCTTTTTTTCAAGCCAGTAATGTAATTTTATGTAATTCCGACAGAATATAAAAATAAGGAGATGTGATATGATTTCCAATGAGGCAACTGTCCTCCAAATTTCAAATGAAGTGAATATTCGTAATTAATGATAGAAATTTTAAATGACCAAAAAAGTAAAAATCACAATAGTCAGTATTTAGAGAAAGATTTTAAAAATATTTATTATTTTTTTGTTTTTAATTGGTAGATGGACTTAGATACAGGTTAAGGTTAAAGTTTTTTTGGAAACATCAACAAGTTTGTCAAATCGTCTTGCTTTTTTAATTTTATGAAATTTGGACAGAAGCTTGGAGATATTTATTTTCACATTTTCTGATTTGACTGATAAATGTACCTAAATGTGGTCTGATACAACATAATTAATGATACTATCTTCATCTGCATGTCACCAGGGCAATGGTAAATTTTATTTGATTTTCTGTTTCATCTATGGTTTTACAACATTTTCCTATTTTCGGAAATTATATGACAGATATGATGGAAACTTTAGCAACATTCTGAATGTATATGTATGAAGCTTTTTATGTGGAACACCATGTGTTTAATTATAGATGATATCTTAATGCATCTTTTGAGTTATATGGCCTCAGAGTCAGACCACAATTAATTCCCTTTGTTCATGGTCTAGGAATATAGTTCCCCATTATTATATGGGGTATTCTTTCCAAGTAATCTGTCTACTGTTTTCTTTGAAATATTTACTATTTAAGTGGTCCTACCAGTTGCATATATATTGAAATAAGTAAAACATGTGGGAAAAAATATTGTTGAATTGAAAGTAGAGATTTGGCCAAAATGAAAGTAGGGTAGAAATTAGCATTCATCATTTATTCAAGATTCAAATCCTACCATTGGCATGCTAATAAGGTTTTCGTAAGAAAAAGCATTGATGGATTGTCCTGGGACAAGAGTATATGATTAGCATAATAATGGTCTATAAGCAGTTAAATTTATTTCATGTTTGAAACAATGCGTTTTTTTTAATTCAACTTGACTTTAACCAAAAAATGCATTGTAGCCAAGAGGAAGAATAATTGTGTTCTGAGGCCAAATACATGATGCATGTCTAAACAGAGGATGTTGTTTTTGGTTTTGATCATGTTATTGAACTACCTCTTTTTATTTAAAAAAAAATCTTTTTTCAATATTTTTTAAACCTGATTTTTATTGTTTTTATGTGAAATCTATTTGACATAAATGTTTACCTTATTTTTAATATAAACCTAGTTAGTTTTTTGTTTTGATGATAAATTAGATGCTTCAATATTTATATTTCCCATAATCTCTTTTGAGATTTTCAGTCTTTAATAATTAAAACTAACTCTAAAAATGTATTAAAAAATACAGTAATTATAGATAATTTAAGATGAAAAATATGTTGGTTAAGATCGATGAATTTGTTTAGAATTTGAACTAATGGTTTTTGTTGAGCCTGCGACTTTTGACGCAGAAAGCTTGACATAGGGATAGTGATCTGGCGGCAGCGTTAGCTTACTTCTTAAAAGCTTTATATTTAAGAAGGTTAAAGACCTGGAAGCTTCATACTTTGTATATAGATGTCTCATGTCACGAAGTTTCCATCAATCACCTGTCCAATGTCCTTGACCTCACTTTCATGGTTCAGTGACTACTTGAAAAAAAAGTTAAGATTTTTTGTGATTTTAAACTCTCTCTTATAAGTAATAGGATAATTATATTTGGTATGTGCATACCTTGCAAGGTCCTCATGCCCTTTAGACAGTTTTCACTTGACCTTGACCTCATTTCATGAATTAGTGAACAAGGCTAATTTTTTGTGGTCAATTCCATATCTCAGTTACTATAAGCAATAGGTCTAGTATATTCAATGTATGTAAGCACTGTAAATTTTACATGTCAAGCTGGCAGGTGTCATCTGTTTTGACTTCATTTTCATGGTTCAGTGGTTGTAGTTGTTTTTGTGTTTTGGTTTGTTTTTCTAATACTGTTGTAAGATGTACATGTCTAGCTGGCAGGTGTCATTTGACCTTGACCTCATTTTCATGGTTCAGTGGTCAAAGTTTAGTTTTTGAGTGTTTGTCTTTTTTTTTCTTATACTATATGCAATAGGTCAACTATATTTGGTGTATGGAAATATTTTATGATCTATGTGTCAGTTACGCAGTTTTTATACGACCTTGACCTCATTTTCATGGTTCATTGCTCAGTGTTAAGTTTTGTGTTTTGCTCTGTTTTTCTTAAACTATCAGCAATAGGTCAACTATATTTGTTGTATGGAAGAATTGTTAGCTGTTCTTGTCTGTATGGCATGGTTCATCTGACCTTGACCTCATTTTCATGGTTCATTGGTCAATTTTTAGTTTTCTTGGTTAATGTTAAGTTTATGTGACAGTTGTAATGAAGTTTATATTTAGGATTATCAACATAATAGCAATGATTAGTAAAGAAGGCAAGACATTTTAGCGTGTGCACTCTTGTTCTTGTTATTTTCTGTGTTATGAGCATTATCCAAACTCAAGCATTGGTGATACCATTTTTAAGTCCTCTTATAAAATTTCACAAAACTTTCTGTACTAAAGCTCACATTTCTCTATTTTTGTTTCAAATGAGAACTTCGTATAACCCAACATGTCTTTACATTGGGTATCTAGCATTACCATAATAAAGTAAAAATAAATTTACTCACAGAATATGTGATCATTTATGATAAAAATAAGTGATATTCAGTGATTGTTTAGTATAGAAACAAAACTAGAAATTTTAGAAAATTCTCTGAACTGAATCACTTTTTGTTGTGTTTCTATCAGGTAAATTTCATTTATTATATATTTTACGTTACAGAAGTTGTACATTTTTTTTATCCAAATGTTAAACATATTTCAAGAATGAATTGAAACATGGCATTTGTTTTGATTCCAAAGAAAGTAAAACTTAAAACCTTTATCTAAATATTAGATAAGTTTATCCCAAAATGCAAATTGGACATGACAATTTCATTGCATGGTTTGGAAATAAAACAATATCAAACATCTGCAATTTAGTTTTCATGAAGTATTAACCAAAATAATCATGATAAAATGCAAAAAAGGAAATATTCCTTACATATATAGATAAAACAATAAATCAACTAAGAGTGAATGTTTGATGAATATCTAGAATTTTCCTGTTTAACCACTGTCAGTTATTTTTATCATTTTATATTCTACTGATTTCTACATTTCCCAAGAAATAATTAATTTTTTTATAAAGCATGCCATTTTTATTGTAACGTTTAAAGATATTGTCAAGCTTTAAATGTCATATCAAGTTTTTGGATAATAAAGATATACAAAACTTGGATATTAAACAATAAAATAACTTCAATTGTTTTATGATATACAAATACATGTGTGGTGCCCTGGTAGCTTTTTCTGTCAAGTGGAGAAGGATATTCATTTGATCCATGGCAAGGCTTCAGGATTAATGTGAGCTGCTGAGGTTCTAATGAACTTGACTATAAACTGTAACCGATCTAACTTCCGAGTTCCAGTCATTTGAAAATGGTAAGGAAACAATCATAAAGTACATAGACATAACGTCAAATTTTAACCAAAATTAAGAAATTTCAAGCTTTATTTATTCTGCGTTTAAACCAATCCTATGATTTTTCTATAAAAAATAAATGTTTTTAAGTTATTATTTTCCATTCTTTTGATATATAATTTTCATGGGGTTACCGAACTCCCTTTTTATATATCAGCCGTTGAAAGGTTGTTGCTGACAGGAAAAGAGAAATCAAAGCGCGAAAGCGCTGTAAAGGCAGTTAATTACAGGTTGTGTGTATTTCTAGTCCAGTTATATCATTATCTTTTATAGAACAGAGGTGGTTTGTAGTATTTAAGATTTAGAGTTCTCTTGTACCTAGTTCACCTATATCTATAGTCTACTGTTTACAGTATATTTTCTGTACCTCGCCATGAAATGCATTTTTAAGACATAAGAACTTTTCCTTTTTAATGTAAATAAAACTATTTTTAATTATTGATTATATACACATATTCAATTACTCCTATCCTATGAAAAATAATTCACAAAGATTGACTAGTCTGCGTTCTGTGTGTATTGCTAGAACATCAAGTAACATAATGGTTAATGTACATAGTAACATGTCAACTCTTTTGAAGACAGAACTTTTTTAAAATTCTCCCTCCAAGCAAAATTATTTTTCAGTATAAACATGATAAAGTTATCTACCTGTATTAATGACCTAGAGACTCTCAAGAGCCTGTGTCGCTCACCTTGGACGGTCTATGTGCATATTAAACAACAGACACATATAAAATGACAAAATTGTGTTTTTGATGATGGGGATGTGTTTGTAGATCTTTCTTTACTGAACATTCTTGGTGCTACAATTATCTCTATCTATAATAAACATGGCCCAGTATTTACAGTTGAAAATATTTTTTAAAAATTAACAAAAAATACAAAAATTTATGAAAATTGTTAAAAATTGACTATAAAGGGCAATAACTCTTTAAGGGGTCAACTTAAAATTTTGGTCATATTGACTTATTTGTAGATCTTACTTTGCAGAACATTATTGCTGTTTACAGTTTATCTCTATCTATAATAATATTTAAGATAATAACCAAACTCTGCAAAATTTCCTTCAAATTACTAATTTGGGGGCAGCAATCCATCAACGGGTTGTCAGATTTGTCTGAAAATTCCTGGGCAGATAGATCTTCACTGAAGAGACAATTTCACCCTATGTCAGATTTGCTTTGGTTTCAGAGTTATAAGCCAAAATCTACATTTTACCTGTATGTTCTATTTTTGGCCATAGTGGCCATCTCGGTTGGTTGACCGGGTCTAACCACACATTTTTTAAATTAGATACCGCAATGATGATTTCGGCTAAGTTTGGTTAAATTTGGCACAGTAGTTTCAGAGAAGATTTTTTGTAAAAGTTTATGGACGACGAAACCAAGTGATGAGTCAGGTCAGGTGAGCTAAAAAGCTCATTAGCATTTTAACCACTTCCCATATTTGCTTTTAAGACAATAGAAGAAAATTATTCAATGCAAAAACAAAACTTACTTGTAAATATGAAATTCTCTTTACAGTATGAGTTTTTCTCATTGTTGGAGATTGTACAGTAGTAGAGTCCTGTAACTGATTATACCCATTTCTTATCCCCTTTAGTTTGATAAACTCACAGAATATCATATATTTACATTGTGCCACATCTCCTTATTTTTATATGCATTACAATAACATGAACAATTGTAATTCAAATCTATATATCAAAGCAAAATGAATTTCACTACTTTCATTCATGCATCCTTTGGAAAAATATAAGTTCTAAAATGACACAATATATGTTTATTTATATAAAAATAATATTTAGTTTTCGACTCTTAACAGGTATAAACAAGAATGTGTCCCCAGTACACGAATGCCCCACTCGCACTATCATTTTCCATGTTCAGTGGACGGTGACATTGGGGTAAAAACTCTAATTTGGCATTAAAATTAAAAAGATCATATCATAGGGAACATGTGTACCAAGTTTGAAGTCGATTGGACTTCAACTTCATCAAAAACTACCTTGACCAAAAACTTTAACCTGAAGAGGGACAGACGGACGGACGAACGGACGCACAGACCAGAAAACATAATGCCCCCCCTACTATCGTAGGTGGGGCATAAAAATGCACAGCTGTGTCATGATTTGTGAAATCTGTGCTGAAAACATAGGCATTTATGGTGTTTGAGTAATTCCATCTGTGAAGCTCAACATTAGCTCATCAGTTGGTGGTGTGGTGGACAGTTATAAATCTTTCCTGCAGGATGAATGTACATCTGTTCAGGAAAACCAATTTCACAAATCAAAACTTTCCTCTAGATTTCTCCTACAATATTCATCCAGTTTAGTTCTTTTGGTTTAACGGGACACCGTCCTGATTTTTAATTTTGTAAACCATTCAGTCTCTTGCTTACAAATGGTGCATGAAAATAGGATGGGAATGCATGGCAGTAGACAAGTCTCTATAAAGTGGGTATGTGCCCTGAAAAAAGTTTTATAACATTAGCTTTTTTGAAACTTGTGAAAGACTTGTGCAACACACATACCTAAATAACTATAACATAGGTGGAGAGCATCATTCATGTCAATGTTTTGTTCCTGTTTACATTGTCATTGATATTTTTCAAGAAAGCCCGAGGCATAGCTCATGAATTCTTGTCATTACAACCGAAATTTGCATAATTACTGCTAAAATAAATATCAGTATAATATATCTCTTGTAGAAAAACCATACAATTGTAGTATTAACCAAAAAATGTCAAACAGATGATATTGAATCGTAATCCCAAAAGTTACATTAATTGAATATGACGTCTTGAATTCACCCCCCTTTTTATTGTAAAACGATAATTGCGGTTGCAAACAGACTTTGGTTTACTTGCATGGCGATTATATAAATAACAGTATATATTTCTTAAAGAAAATAAAGTTTTACCATGAATAGTTTCCTGAACGTAGTCGTTTTCAGTAAACTGTGCCTTGCAAACAACAGCTGATTATATGGGTTCTACGATTGCATCGCACATGACAATCTACGTTTGAGCCATGGCGTTGATCCAACTTTTCCTTCTTATTAAGTCATTTAGAAATGCAAGTCCTCCTCTTAAATGACACTCAGGTACACACCAAGAAGGACTAGGCATCGTTAATTGTGTGATTGTTTTGCAGTGCAAAAACGGAAGTTAAGGACGGAACTGACTGGTCTCACTAATAAGAGACAAGAAGAATTTTAGAGACAAACAGCGACAAGAAGTTTAATTTAGTGACGAAGCGACAATAACTAACAAGGGACAAGCGAATCGTAATTCTCTCACGAGGCTATTCTCATTTGGTGTGATAGGGTGAAGCTACACCTATCAAATATGTCCCTATGAAAAAGAAGAATTTCACTGTTAGAAAGGAAATGATATTGCATGGTTTTGATTCAATAAATTCTTTAAAAGGAAATTGAAATTTTTATGTTTTGATGGCCAATTTTTAGCGTGTGCATAAAATATATATTTTTTTATATCTAATAAAAACTAATCCCTTTCTTCTTAATAAAAACATATTTTTATCTATCAATGTACAGTAATATAAAAAATGTTTTATAACCGCCCCTATAATAAAAAATAATGCATGTTTTTTTTAATATCTATGGGGAATAAGTTGTTGCAATGACATTTTTTTTATTTATGTATAGTCGCTATATAGTCTTCTTGACGCTTCTTCTCGCTAAATTAATTATATTGTCGCTTCTTATCGCTATTTTAATTTTATTGTCGCTTCTTATCACTTTTTGACGCTTCTTGTCTTTAATTAGTGGAACCCTATTCAGGAACGATAATTTCATATTTTACATAACTGAGACCGAAATAACTATAACGTCATACGGCTTCACGTACAGAAATACTTTAAATTGTATATTATGCAATATAATTCACGGTCAGTCGACTTTTAATTATAATATCATGTTATATCAACGAGTGAAATGATTTTAAAATATCTTTAGATCGCAAATAGTACTCGAAATTGAACGGACCTCTTTCCACACGGAATTCGAATAATGATAGTTTGTAATCAGATTGACTGCTTATAATGCAAAAGACACATTAATAAACAGATTTTTAAAACGAACAATACACACTGATCGTTTCTTTATTTCCCAATGTAAATGAAAGGAACAAAAACCAATACATACCACAAAAAGTAGAGGAGAAATTTAAACATTTCCGGATCTATTTCTTGCAAAATGACCCCCAGCAAAGATTTGCGTAAGGAAAGATGAACCTCATGACTTGAAAGTCAGGCCTTAAAGCACTGCCTTTAAACAAGAATGTGTCCAAAGTACACGGATGCCCCACTCACACTATCATTTTCCATGTTCAATGGAGCATGAAATTGGATAAAAAATATAATTAGGCATTAAAATTAGAAAGATAATATCATAGGGAACATGTGTACTAAGTTTCAAGTTGATTGGACTTCAACTTCATCAAAAACTACCTTGACCAAAAACTTTAACCTGAAACATGCACTTTCATTTTCTATGTTCAGTGGACCGTGAAATTGGGGTCAAAAGTTTAATTTGGCTTTAAAATTAGAAAGATCATATCATAAGGAACATGTGTACTAAGTTTCAAGTTGATTGGACTTCAACTTCATCAAAAACTACCTTGACCAAAAACTTTAACCTGAAAAACTTTAACCTGAAACATGCACTTTCATTTTCTATGTTCAGTGGACCGTGAAATTGGGGTCAAAAGTTTAATTTGGCTTTAAAATTAGAAAGATCATATCATAAGGAACATGTGTACTAAGTTTCAAGTTGATTGGACTTCAACTTCATCAAAAACTACCTTGACCAAAAACTTTAACCTGAAAAACTTTAACCTGAAACATGCACTTTCATTTTCTATGTTCAGTGGACTGTGAAATTGGGGTCAAAAGTTTAATTTGGCTTTAAAATTAGAAAGATCATATCATAGGGAACATGTGTACCAAGTTTGAAGTCGATTGGACTTCAACTTCATCAAAAACTACCTCGACCAAAAACTTTAACCTGAAGCGGGACAGACGGACGAACGAACGGACGAACGAACGGACGAACGGACGCACAGACCAGAAAACATAATGCCCCTATGTGGGGCATAAAAATCAAGATGTTGCTGAAAGGATTACGCAACGTCAAGGCTATAATGGTTTACTTTTATAAATTGTTATTTGGATGGAGAGTTGTCTCATTGGCACTCATACCACATCTTCCTATATCTATATATCAGCAGAAGTTTCAAGACTATGACCGCTTCGAATGATCATTATAATTTGTTTTGCTAATTAAGAGGGTGGTAAAGGGTTATTTTCGTGCAACGTGATCGATCGTTTTTTATGCCCCACCTACGATAGTAGAGGGGCATTATGTTTTCTGGTCTGTGCCTCCGTTCGTTCGTCCGTCCGTATGCTGTTCGCCCCACTTCAGGTTAAAGTTTTTGGTCAAGGTAGTTTTTGATGAAGCTGAAGTCCAATCAACATGAAACTTAGTACACTTGTTACTTTTGATAAGATCTTTCTAATTTTAAAGCCAAATTAGACTTTTGCCCCAATTTTACAGTCCACTGAACCTGAGACTACTGTTATAGTAGTCTCAGACTGAACATAGAAAATTAAAGTAGGAGTTTCAGGTTAAAGTTTTTGGTCAAGGTAGTTTTTGATGAAGCTAAAGTCCAATCAACTTGAAACTTAGTACACTCGTTGCTTATGATATGATCTTACTAATTTTAAAGCCAAATTAGACATTTGACCTCAATTTCATGGTCCACTGAACATAGAAAATGAAAGTGAGAGTTTCAGGTTAAAGTTTTTGGTTAAGGAAGTTTTTGGTGAAGCTGAAGTCTTATCAACTTGAAACTTAGTACACTTGTTGCTTATGATATGATCTTTTTAATTTTAGTGCCAAATTAAAGTTTTGACCCCAATTTCAAGGTCAACTTAACATAGAAAATGGTTAACATTTTGCTCTGTGAATGTTTAAAGAGTGTATTGTGTCCATATCGTTTAATCTTATAGGTGAGTTATTGTATCATTGATTTCTATGAAGGTGGACTCTGACGGACATAATCATTGTGAAAAATGATTAATGACGTCTACTTAGAGTTGCAAAACGTAACAGTTAGAATTATATATTTGAGAGTGCTAACAATGCAATTTTTAATATGAATGTTTTCAAGGGACATAACTCTTTTAAACGCGCGATATTTCCATTGACCCCGTTATGCGTAACGCATGGTACAAAAATATATAAATGTACGATTTGTGGTTTACGCCCAACAAATTTGGTTAAAAGACTTGTTTTCTTCTTTGGTCAATTAGTTAATTGTGTAACTTAAATTTTTTACAAATATGTATTAATTTTTATCAAAACCATGACAAATGTAACCAAAACCATGACGAAATTCTATACTCTTAACTGAACCATGTCAATCGCTTAACCGAACCATACCAATTTGGATATGTTGGTCATCCTGCGTTAATTTCATACAAATAACAATTTCAATTTAGATAGTTTGATTTACAATATAGATTCAAACATTTAAATTGCTTTTTATTTGCTCATTTGAAAAGAACTGAGTCAATCGTTTTGGGAAGTAACATAACTTATCCATGACCAACTTAACCAAACTATGACAAAATCACTGTACTAAACGCCCCTCGATATGACGACCTTACTACCCGTGATTACATGGGATCAAATAGTATAAATCCACTATTATCGTATACACTATGGCGGACATATGTAATACTGAGAATGCTCTAGGAAATTGAAATTCTCAGACCATTTGCTCCTGACTTGGGCAGGCGCAAAAATGGGGCGGAGTTAAAAAGTTTGGTTTTTATTAGATCTCAACCCTCCCCCTATACCTCAAGTCAATGTAGAAAAAAAAAGAAAAAAAAACTACGCACAGTAAATATCGTTTCAAAAGAAGTCCGAGTCTGATGTCAGAATAGGTAACAAACGAAACTAAACAAAATGACAATGAAACATACATCTTCTTCTTCTTCTATATGTATTATACTTCCATTGAGGAACAGCAAGAATTTCTTGTAGCACTTTAAACATATATACACTATATACACAGTTTCTCCATAGGTCCTCTCACGGAAATATGTACATCTATACACGACCTATACTACTCTTTAAAGTCTAAAGCTGGTCTCAACATTAGAAGTAAAGTTTATAGAAAAAAGGAGCAGACTACCTTGCCATCACCTCAATCACTGATATGTATATATTGTGACAAATAATATATATGTGTTAAAGTTACTGATCACTTAGAAATACTACACATTAGATAAACTTGTCCCTTTGGTAATTGTTGGTGTTATTTTGAGTCCTTCCAACATTTTTAGTCTTTTAATGAACAAAGGACTACTAGCAGTTACTGACATGCCAGATCGAGACCTCAATTAAACTGATTGAAAGATAATGTCTTCATCATAAAAATATGAAGCAGAATCCCTCCCGTTAGGGGTTTAGTATTATACCATCACTAGAACACACCCGTGATATCGTGGGTCCGTGACTGAATTAAAGTATATAACTATGCGTATGCCTTATTTTAGTATTGGTATTGTCATCTATTATAAAATGCACAGTTTTCTCTGCTTTCAAAATCTTTCTGTTTGAACCCGTCGACCCATCAATTATTGGTAATATTAATAATTTGGAAAACAAAAGGGCCTTGATTGGAGTATTTTTTACTCAACAGTATTGAGCAAAATTCTAAATACACCGTTTGGTGGTGCGCCTGTCAGATGCGGAACGTACAAATAAGGTAGTAGGTAACAGATGAATATACTATTGGTATCGGTGTCGGACTCGACCCGGAACTTCTTAAATATTGGCAATATTAATTACGTGGAAAACAAATGGGCCTGGAGTGGTGTAATTTTTAATCAACACCATTGTACTATATTAGTTATATATAAAGTTAAATTCTTTGATTCATCGTTTTTACGTGATGACGGCTGACAAATTGGACCTCGTAATTTTAGTATTATAGATAAAATATATGAGAATAACGTAACCCGTATCATTCCAACAACTGGTTTTAGAATAAATGTGTTTATTTCCGATGTAAATAGATATAGGAAGATGTGGTGTGAGTGCCAATGAGACGAACTCTCCATCCAAATAACAATTTAAAAACAAAGTACATGAAAACCATTATAGGTCAATGTACGGTATTCAACACGGAGTCTTGGCTCACACCGAACAACAAGCTATAAAGGGCCCCAAAATTCTTGAAAACGGGAAAACCAACGGTCTAAGGGACGACATCAAAAGATCGATGTAGGATAAAAAAAAAAAAAACTTAAATCAAATAGTTTGGGGGTGAGGGGTCAACATTGCTGCAAGTTTTGTTAATCTAAAATCGATTTTACATATATCCCTATTGGTCAATCAATTTTTCCCAAATTAAGTTAAGAGGGGGGTCAGTGAAAAAAACTATGTGAATTAAGTTTTTTATCCTTCATTGAACTTTTGATGTCGTCCCTAATCTATATAGAATAAAAAAACGAGAAACGAGAAACACGTATTAATTACATAAACTAACGACAACTACTGTACATCAGATTCCTGACTAAGGACAGGTGTAAACATTTGCAGCGGGATTAAACGTTTTAATGGATCCAAACCTTCTCCCTTTTTCTATAACAATAGCATAACATCACAACTTAGAAAAACACACGGTAAAATATCAATTGGAAGGCTTAACTCAATCTAAAAACGTACATTAATACACTATAAACGAATAAATTTGATCTGCTAAGACTCTATATTAAAGTGAATCAATATTAAAGCTAAAATATGCAATCTTTTATGACCTGCTAACAGTACTGTAAATATACCCCTTCTTATTTTTTTGTTTTGATTTATATTTACGAATGATGTCTTTGTACCGGTGTTAAACGATTTAGTAATTTTTTTGTTTTAGTTTGTGATATCGAAAACCCTGGTGTAATAATTTTTCAGTAAAACATGAATTCCTCTCTCTAAAATCCAATACGTTTACTAGACGAGCGAATCGTATAAGTTGAGATATTATATATAAACACCATTAGATGGTGACAAGGGAACGTCGCCATTTTTACTTTTTCTTATCTAGAATAAAGTTTCTCTTTAATGATATAGATATCAAGATCGAGGAAAGGGCGGTGTTCATTGGTAGTATTAGCTTTATTCAAAGTTATTTCAACAGGATAAATTTCTTTAGTATGCATACTGCAGTTGTCATTATTGTGAGGTTGACATACAGTATAGTTTTTTATACGACCGCAAAAATTTTAATTTTTTGGTCGTATATTGCTATCACGTTGGCGTCGTCGTCCTGCGTCGTCGTCGTCCGAATACTTTTAGTTTTTGCACTCTAACTTTAGTAAAAGTTAATAGAAATCAATGAAATTTTAACACAAGGTTTATGACCACAAAAGGAAGGTTGGGATTGATTTTGGGAGTTTTGGTCCCAACATTTTAGGAATTAGGGGCCAAAAAGGGCCCAAATAAGCATTTTCTTAGTTTTCGCACTATAACTTTAGTTTAAGTGAATAGAAATCTATGAAATTTCGACACAAGGTTTATGACCACAAAAGGACGGTTGGGATTGATTTTTGGAGTTGAGGTCACAACAGTTTATGAATTAGGGGCCAAAAAGGGGCCCAAATAAGCATTATTTTTGGTTTTTGCACCATAACTTTAGTATAAGTAAATAGAAATCTATGAAATTTAAACACAAGGTTTATGACCATAAAAGGAAGGTTGGGTTTGATTTTTTGGAGTTTTGGTCCCAACAGTTTAGGAATAAGGGGCCCAAAGGGTCCAAAATTGAACTTTGTGTGATTTCATCAAAAATTGAATAATTGGGGTTCTTTGATATGCCGAATCTAACTATGTATGTAGATTCTTAATTTTTGGTCCCGTTTTCAAATTGGTCTACATTAAGGTCCAAAGGGTCCAAAATTAAACTTAGTTTGATTTTAACAAAAATTGAATCCTTGGGGTTCTTTGATATGCTGAATTTAAAAATGTACTTAGATTTTTAATTATTGGCCCAGTTTTCAAGTTGGTCCAAATGGGGGTCCAAAATTAAACTTTGTTTGATTTCATCAAAAATTGAATAAATGGGTTCTTTGATATGCCAAATCTAACTGTGTATGTAGATTCTTAATTTTTGGTCCAGTTTTCAAATTGGTCTACATTAAGGTCCAAAGGGTCCAAAATTAAACTAAGTTTGATTTTAACAAAAATTAAATTCTTGGGCTTATTTGATATGCTTTATCTAAACATGTACTTTGATTTTTGATTATGGGCCCAGTTTTCAAGTTGGTCCAAATCAGGATTCCATATCAAGTATTGTGCAATAGCATTTTTCAATTGCACAGTATTGCACAATAGCAAGAAATATCTAATTGCACAATATTGTGCAATAGCAATTAATTTTCAATTGGAGTTATCTTTCTTTGTATAGAATAGTAGTTGATAATATATGTTGGAAATTTGCCAGACATGACTATGATGTCATTTTCTATTTTTATTTGCCAATAACTTTATGTAATAACTTCATTGGAAATTTGCCAATATAAAATGTTGCTGATGAAGTTTTTTTTATTGTTTTATACAATAAACAATGTATATTCACTTTTACTACCAACCAATCTTTACCATTCAGTGATAACAAGCACTTTATTTTACATTTTAATATTTTATGATGTATTTAAAAGAGTAGTTATTGTTGCAAACTCCATTAGAAATTTGAATTGATATCAGTTTTGGAAAAAGGGAAACGGGGATGTGAAAAAAAAGGGGGGGTAAATTTTTCTCATTTCAGATTTCATAAATAAAAAGAAAATTTCTTCAAACATTTTTTTGAGAGGATTAATATTCAACAGCATAGTGAATTGCTCAAAGGCAAAAAAAGTTCATTAGACCACATTCATTCTGTGTCAGAAACCTATGCTGTGTCAACTATTTAATTTTAGATTTAAATAAGTTTGAAGAAGAAATCTTTAATTGATTTGTAAAATCTTGACATTTGTTTTGTGTAAATAAACCATGTAATGTCAAAAATTTGATCACAATCCAAATTCAGAGCTGTATCACGCTTGAATGTTTTGTCCATACTTGCCCCAACTGTTCAGGGTTCGACCTCTGCGGTCGTATAAAGCTGCGCCCTGCGGAGCACCTGGTTTGTTTGCTGTTACTAAAAAATGACCTAAAAGAGTTTGAACATTTGAATTCGCATGCTGACGTTTTAAATGCCCATTTAATTAGGTGTGTGTTTTTCTCTCAATAAGAATATGATGCAAGGTGGTATATAGGGTAGAAAATTCAAAACTTTAAACAGATTCAAAATTACCAATATAAGCATGTTGGTCAGGTTGTTGTCGCTTTGACACATTTCCCATTTCCATTCTCAATTTTATGCAATTTATCAAGTACTTCCAACGACACTCCAAAAGTAATTTACCTCGCATAATGAACATATCTGATATCATCGGCGAAACGGATATTCCACAACGGTCAACCAACTCGTGATGGCGTCCGTAAAATTTACGAAGAGATGATTTCAACTTCACCATTTTGATTTCTTGGTTTAATAGCATCCTTGTGAGCATCAACCATTTATCAAGGAAATCATGATAGGAAATACAAGCCCGGGAGTATCGTATCATATGGGAGATATGTATATACCATGTGTGCAGGCGCTGCTGGAATGTTGCTAAAAATACAGTCCGCCAAAAGTTAAGCACCACCTATTTTTATTGCATCCGATTTTTTTTTATTTAAAAAATCAGTTATTCCTTGAAAAAGAGAACACATTTATACAGTAATTTTGCTAACATATACCATAAACAAACCATAAACTTAAGTTTGGTCACTTATGCAGGTTCTATGCATTTAAATTTTGCGTTCATTGAAATGGTGCAAATTACACAAATCAGAAACGGAATTTAAGTTTTACTGTGGTTTTATTTTATTACAACAATTAATCACCCAATATCATTACAATTCTCTACAAATAATCTTTGGTATGTTCGGCAAATTTAATGTCAATATTTGAGTCAATAGGATGTGTACCCACCTGTCTTCCGGTACAGTTCCATAACACTGCGTCTCATACTCTGTACAAGCCTTCTGAACTTTAGATGATGAAATCTATTCCATTCATCAACAATTGCCACTCTTAAATTGCCAAGATTTTGCAGTGGTGGATCTCTGTGATTGAGATTTCTGCCAATGGCATCCCAGACATGTTCGATAGGGTTCATGTCTGGAGATATGGAAGGCCAAAATATAGTGTCAATGGCTTCTTGCTCTTTGTACTCGGTTGTAATCCTTGCCCTGTATGGTCTAGCGTTGTCGTCCATGTACAAGGGTCTTGACGCAAGTGGGGGATTATCAAAATGAGGGACTACAATGTTTCTATAAATCCCTGTATGTCTGTCCGTTCATGTTACCCTGCATAATATGCATACCCAGCTTACAACGGTATGAGAATCAATCCCATACTGTAACATCACCAGCACCGAATGCAGTTGTTGGGCAAATGTTGTATTGGTCATAGGCAGTTTTGTTTTCTAGCCAAACTCATATTCTGCCGTCTACTGGTCGTAAAAGAAACCACCTCTCATCTGACCAATGATTTTATTGCCAGCTTCTCATGTTCCAGCGTCGATGGTCATTAGCCCATTGAAACTTGATTATACGGTGCCTGGCTGTTAGGGCAGGTCTCTTGACAACACGACGTGCTCTTTGGTTGCCTCTATGAAGTCGACGGACCAATGTTCGAACACTAACACGACAACCTGGAGGCCATTGGTGTCTAAGCTGCGGGCCAGAAGTAAATGGGTTGGCTTCAGCACGACGAATAAGTAGTGTCATCACGACGGGTAGTTAAACGTGGTCTTCCGGACCTTGGTGTATCATTTACAGTTCCTGTGTCAACCAAGTCTGACAATGACGGTGTGATTAACATTGAAATGGTTACCTATGTTCCTAGTGTTCCTACTGGCATTTGACCTGCCAATTCTTACCAACATTCAGACACAGATAACTTACGCCTTGCTATATTACACAATGACTTGATGAAGGTCAAATTTCATCTGTACGCGTGACAGTAGGAAGTTGATTTAAAGGTATCGAACAGTGTATTTGTAAAAGTGCAGATGATCTTTAATAAAAAGTTGCTTGACAGGTTTATCGGAGTTCAATCTTTTTGGTCGTAATGAATTTTCTTAGTGTATGTTAAAGGCAATTCATAACACCATGCATTAATAATTTTTTCGCAATAGTTATATTTAAGTGGTTCTTCTCTTTTGGGAGACTGTATAGAAATGGAAAGTTCACAATTGCAGGGACGTAACTACATGGAGGCAAATGAGGCAAATGCCTCATGCTGGAAATTTAAAAAAAACTGAAACAAAGGTTGTCTTCATATCAAATTGTTTTCGTGGAAAGTGGAAATTGTAGAAAATGAAAATGTATATTGTAGATAAGGAAGTTTTAGTTTTTGTTTCACAATAACAAAGGTCACAGAATGAGAGAGACAAGCAAGTTCTCTTCTCTCCCTGAAGTCGCCCCTGCATGTTTTTCGTGATCCATGTTTCTATTTTACTTTTAGTTTTCAGAGTTGATGGTCTATAGTTTGTACTTCTGTGTCCCGTGTTTGTCTTTTTTTATTCATTTATTGTCCTACTTTATGACTAGAGTCCGAGTGTTGATTTTCATTTGTAAACGTGTGGTTTTGCAATGTTGTATGTCCACCGATGTCCAGACATAAGAATAAATTTTGCTGCTGGACACAGAAAAAAATTGTCGTTTCTGCATGGAGAATTGAAGTAAATAGCTGACATGTTTAATTTAAAGTAAGACCACCAATTTCCCGATATCAAATCAATTGAAAAAACAACAACAATGAATTGGTCCGAGAACACAATTAATTCGTAGTGCATTTCTTTTAGAACATAAATGAAAATTAAAAAAATCCCACCTGCGCTTTCTCAATGAAATTTTTACAGTGTGTTGTACTACTTTTGGGACAAGTTATATCAAAATTATAGAAAACTTCATCGCCTCTAACTCAAAATATGGACAATTTTGTGTTTAGGGTGTCTTGAAATCTTTTGACAGCTTCCGAAGTGCTAATTTTTAACCTTTTTCAGCTGGACCAAATCACTACTTTCCTGTAAAATTCTGGACCCAAATTTTTTTACAGTGTAATTTCACCCCACTACTTACAATTTGAGGCATTAAACATGGAGAAATAAATTTGGAAGGGGTTTAAAAATTATTGGCAAGTAACCCACTGTTAACAATAGGGACTATATTCGTGAACAACGAAAATCAAGGGACGACAATTGTGGTCTCGGACCTAATAGGATAGAAAGAGTTGACAAATCTTAAAAAAACTTGGTATGACCAAAGCTTATTAAATTATAACACTGCTTGCAAAGTTTCATAACAATAGGATATATATTATAGACAATATGTTAAATTCTATACTCATCTTTGCGTGTTAAATTTTGACGTTAAAATTGAATAATTTCAACTATCAACATTTTGGGCTTTGAAAATTAAAATATTGCCAAAAAATACTTTTTAAATGCTCTAATATATCATTTATTATGTACTTAAAGCAATAGAGTACTCATTTGATTTATCAGACTTAGCATAATTATTCAAAAGTCAAATTTATATCAGCCTGGGCCTAAAAATTGAGGTTTTTCAATGAAAGGGGGCCTTACATGAAGATGTAATTTTTTCCAGCAATTTTAAATTTGTGAAGCTTTTTGGTTATAAATAATCCTTACATATGTATTGAATGTACTTTAAATGGAAAGAAAAGTCACAAATAACACATCATATTAGTTTAAAAGGGTCTTAAGCCAAGTAAGACTGGAAAAAAATAAGGGTCAATTTAGGCCGTGCCACATATTTACATTAAAAAATGCATATTGAGGCTATAAGAAATAAAAAATTGTGTCTTTTTTATCATTTCTATACTCATGTGACATGATACAACAAATCTGAGCACAGAAAGACTCTTGCAATTAACTTTTCTTACAGACAGTATGGTCTGATACAAAGAATTTTGCCTTTTTAATGAAAAACTTGAATGCAATTTTAGTCTCAACAGGCTTATATTTAAACCACTTGCTATCCTACAGAAGAAAAGAAAGATATTATGTGAGATGGAACAGGTACAATAGACATTGTAAAGTGCTTTTGATACAAATTTAGTGAGCTCTTGATTGTGGATTTCAAATTTTATGTACCAAGAACCCCACTTTTGACTTCATCCAAACAGGGCGTTAGACAAGGGTCATTTATACAACACATTTTGTACATATTGTCTGAGATAATCTTCTTTTCTGTAGATTCTGAGTTCATAAACAAGTAAAAGAACTAGATAAAGGCATAGAAACACAAGTATTGACACATGAAAACCTTTCAGATAGAAAGTCAGGATGCCATGTTTGCATCAATATTGAAAAAGCCTTAAAATGCCTATTTTGACCATAAAATGCTAAAATTTGTCATTTTTGAAGAAATTCTATAAAATAAAAGTTTAAATCCTTTAGTTTCATGCTATTTGACAAATTGACACCACCAAATCATTTAGGGAAGTTGCCAAAGTACAGATTCTATATTTACAGACTTCACCTAATAGGATAGAAAGAGTTGACAAATCTTAAAAAAACTTGGTATGACCAAAGCTTATTAAATTATAACACTGCTTGCAAAGTTTCATAACAATAGGATATATATTATAGACAATATGTTAAATTCTATACTCATCTTTGCGTGTTAAATTTTGACGTTAAAATTGAATAATTTCAACTATCAACATTTTGGGCTTTGAAAATTAAAATATTGCCAAAAAATACTTTTTAAATGCTCTAATATATCATTTATTATGTACTTAAAGCAATAGAGTACTCATTTGATTTATCAGACTTAGCATAATTATTCAAAAGTCAAATTTATATCAGCCTGGGCCTAAAAATTGAGGTTTTTCAATGAAAGGGGGCCTTACATGAAGATGTAATTTTTTCCAGCAATTTTAAATTTGTGAAGCTTTTTGGTTATAAATAATCCTTACATATGTATTGAATGTACTTTAAATGGAAAGAAAAGTCACAAATAACACATCATATTAGTTTAAAAGGGTCTTAAGCCAAGTAAGACTGGAAAAAAATAAGGGTCAATTTAGGCCGTGCCACATATTTACATTAAAAAATGCATATTGAGGCTATAAGAAATAAAAAATTGTGTCTTTTTTATCATTTCTATACTCATGTGACATGATACAACAAATCTGAGCACAGAAAGACTCTTGCAATTAACTTTTCTTACAGACAGTATGGTCTGATACAAAGAATTTTGCCTTTTTAATGAAAAACTTGAATGCAATTTTAGTCTCAACAGGCTTATATTTAAACCACTTGCTATCCTACAGAAGAAAAGAAAGATATTATGTGAGATGGAACAGGTACAATAGACATTGTAAAGTGCTTTTGATACAAATTTAGTGAGCTCTTGATTGTGGACTTCAAATTTTATGTACCAAGAACCCCACTTTTGACTTCATCCAAACAGGGCGTTAGACAAGGGTCATTTATACAACACATTTTGTACATATTGTCTGAGATAATCTTCTTTTCTGTAGATTCTGAGTTCATAAACAAGTAAAAGAACTAGATAAAGGCATAGAAACACAAGTATTGACACATGAAAACCTTTCAGATAGAAAGTCAGGATGCCATGTTTGCATCAATATTGAAAAAGCCTTAAAATGCCTATTTTGACCATAAAATGCTAAAATTTGTCATTTTTGAAGAAATTCTATAAAATAAAAGTTTAAATCCTTTAGTTTCATGCTATTTGACAAATTGACACCACCAAATCATTTAGGGAAGTTGCCAAAGTACAGATTCTATATTTACAGACTTCACCTCTTAGGATAGAAAGAGTTGACAAATCTTAAAAAAACTTGGTATGACCAAAGCTTATTAAATTATAACACTGCTTGCAAAGTTTCATAACAATAGGATATATATTATAGACAATATGTTAAATTCTATACTCATCTTTGCGTGTTAAATTTTGACGTTAAAATTGAATAATTTCAACTATCAACATTTTGGGCTTTGAAAATTAAAATATTGCCAAAAAATACTTTTTAAATGCTCTAATATATCATTTATTATGTACTTAAAGCAATAGAGTACTCATTTGATTTATCAGACTTAGCATAATTATTCAAAAGTCAAATTTATATCAGCCTGGGCCTAAAAATTGAGGTTTTTCAATGAAAGGGGGCCTTACATGAAGATGTAATTTTTTCCAGCAATTTTAAATTTGTGAAGCTTTTTGGTTATAAATAATCCTTACATATGTATTGAATGTACTTTAAATGGAAAGAAAAGTCACAAATAACACATCATATTAGTTTAAAAGGGTCTTAAGCCAAGTAAGACTGGAAAAAAATAAGGGTCAATTTAGGCCGTGCCACATATTTACATTAAAAAATGCATATTGAGGCTATAAGAAATAAAAAATTGTGTCTTTTTTATCATTTCTATACTCATGTGACATGATACAACAAATCTGAGCACAGAAAGACTCTTGCAATTAACTTTTCTTACAGACAGTATGGTCTGATACAAAGAATTTTGCCTTTTTAATGAAAAACTTGAATGCAATTTTAGTCTCAACAGGCTTATATTTAAACCACTTGCTATCCTACAGAAGAAAAGAAAGATATTATGTGAGATGGAACAGGTACAATAGACATTGTAAAGTGCTTTTGATACAAATTTAGTGAGCTCTTGATTGTGGACTTCAAATTTTATGTACCAAGAACCCCACTTTTGACTTCATCCAAACAGGGCGTTAGACAAGGGTCATTTATACAACACATTTTGTACATATTGTCTGAGATAATCTTCTTTTCTGTAGATTCTGAGTTCATAAACAAGTAAAAGAACTAGATAAAGGCATAGAAACACAAGTATTGACACATGAAAACCTTTCAGATAGAAAGTCAGGATGCCATGTTTGCATCAATATTGAAAAAGCCTTAAAATGCCTATTTTGACCATAAAATGCTAAAATTTGTCATTTTTGAAGAAATTCTATAAAATAAAAGTTTAAATCCTTTAGTTTCATGCTATTTGACAAATTGACACCACCAAATCATTTAGGGAAGTTGCCAAAGTACAGATTCTATATTTACAGACTTCACCTCTTAGGTCCGAGAACACAATTAATTCGTAGTGCATTTCTTTTAGAACATAAATGAAAATTTAAAAAATCCCACCTGCGCTTTCTCAATGAAATTTTTACAGTGTGTTGTACTACTTTTGGGACAAGTTATATCAAAATTATAGAAAACTTCATCGCCTCTAACTCAAAATATGGACAATTTTGTGTTTAGGGTGTCTTGAAATCTTTTGACAGCTTCCGAAGTGCTAATTTTTAACCTTTTTCAGCTGGACCAAATCACTACTTTCCTGTAAAATTCTGGACCCAAATTTTTTTACAGTGTAATTTCACCCCACTACTTACAATTTGAGGCATTAAACATGGAGAAATAAATTTGGAAGGGGTTTAAAAATTATTGGCAAGTAACCCACTGTTAACAATAGGGACTATATTCGTGAACAACGAAAATCAAGGGACGACAATTGTGGTCTCGGACCTAATAGGATAGAAAGAGTTGACAAATCTTAAAAAAACTTGGTATGACCAAAGCTTATTAAATTATAACACTGCTTGCAAAGTTTCATAACAATAGGATATATATTATAGACAATATGTTAAATTCTATACTCATCTTTGCGTGTTAAATTTTGACGTTAAAATTGAATAATTTCAACTATCAACATTTTGGGCTTTGAAAATTAAAATATTGCCAAAAAATACTTTTTAAATGCTCTAATATATCATTTATTATGTACTTAAAGCAATAGAGTACTCATTTGATTTATCAGACTTAGCATAATTATTCAAAAGTCAAATTTATATCAGCCTGGGCCTAAAAATTGAGGTTTTTCAATGAAAGGGGGCCTTACATGAAGATGTAATTTTTTCCAGCAATTTTAAATTTGTGAAGCTTTTTGGTTATAAATAATCCTTACATATGTATTGAATGTACTTTAAATGGAAAGAAAAGTCACAAATAACACATCATATTAGTTTAAAAGGGTCTTAAGCCAAGTAAGACTGGAAAAAAATAAGGGTCAATTTAGGCCGTGCCACATATTTACATTAAAAAATGCATATTGAGGCTATAAGAAATAAAAAATTGTGTCTTTTTTATCATTTCTATACTCATGTGACATGATACAACAAATCTGAGCACAGAAAGACTCTTGCAATTAACTTTTCTTACAGACAGTATGGTCTGATACAAAGAATTTTGCCTTTTTAATGAAAAACTTGAATGCAATTTTAGTCTCAACAGGCTTATATTTAAACCACTTGCTATCCTACAGAAGAAAAGAAAGATATTATGTGAGATGGAACAGGTACAATAGACATTGTAAAGTGCTTTTGATACAAATTTAGTGAGCTCTTGATTGTGGACTTCAAATTTTATGTACCAAGAACCCCACTTTTGACTTCATCCAAACAGGGCGTTAGACAAGGGTCATTTATACAACACATTTTGTACATATTGTCTGAGATAATCTTCTTTTCTGTAGATTCTGAGTTCATAAACAAGTAAAAGAACTAGATAAAGGCATAGAAACACAAGTATTGACACATGAAAACCTTTCAGATAGAAAGTCAGGATGCCATGTTTGCATCAATATTGAAAAAGCCTTAAAATGCCTATTTTGACCATAAAATGCTAAAATTTGTCATTTTTGAAGAAATTCTATAAAATAAAAGTTTAAATCCTTTAGTTTCATGCTATTTGACAAATTGACACCACCAAATCATTTAGGGAAGTTGCCAAAGTACAGATTCTATATTTACAGACTTCACCTCTTAGGTCCGAGAACACAATTAATTCGTAGTGCATTTCTTTTAGAACATAAATGAAAATTAAAAAAATCCCACCTGCGCTTTCTCAATGAAATTTTTACAGTGTGTTGTACTACTTTTGGGACAAGTTATATCAAAATTATAGAAAACTTCATCGCCTCTAACTCAAAATATGGACAATTTTGTGTTTAGGGTGTCTTGAAATCTTTTGACAGCTTCCGAAGTGCTAATTTTTAACCTTTTTCAGCTGGACCAAATCACTACTTTCCTGTAAAATTCTGGACCCAAATTTTTTTACAGTGTAATTTCACCCCACTACTTACAATTTGAGGCATTAAACATGGAGAAATAAATTTGGAAGGGGTTTAAAAATTATTGGCAAGTAACCCACTGTTAACAATAGGGACTATATTCGTGAACAACGAAAATCAAGGGACGACAATTGTGGTCTCGGACCTAATAGGATAGAAAGAGTTGACAAATCTTAAAAAAACTTGGTATGACCAAAGCTTATTAAATTATAACACTGCTTGCAAAGTTTCATAACAATAGGATATATATTATAGACAATATGTTAAATTCTATACTCATCTTTGCGTGTTAAATTTTGACGTTAAAATTGAATAATTTCAACTATCAACATTTTGGGCTTTGAAAATTAAAATATTGCCAAAAAATACTTTTTAAATGCTCTAATATATCATTTATTATGTACTTAAAGCAATAGAGTACTCATTTGATTTATCAGACTTAGCATAATTATTCAAAAGTCAAATTTATATCAGCCTGGGCCTAAAAATTGAGGTTTTTCAATGAAAGGGGGCCTTACATGAAGATGTAATTTTTTCCAGCAATTTTAAATTTGTGAAGCTTTTTGGTTATAAATAATCCTTACATATGTATTGAATGTACTTTAAATGGAAAGAAAAGTCACAAATAACACATCATATTAGTTTAAAAGGGTCTTAAGCCAAGTAAGACTGGAAAAAAATAAGGGTCAATTTAGGCCGTGCCACATATTTACATTAAAAAATGCATATTGAGGCTATAAGAAATAAAAAATTGTGTCTTTTTTATCATTTCTATACTCATGTGACATGATACAACAAATCTGAGCACAGAAAGACTCTTGCAACTAGATATCATTGAGATGGGAGCCATCTCTGTGGGCCCCGCTGTGAATAATGTGCATTAAAAAATTGTTGCATTAAAAAATTGTATCTTTACCATAGGACATGGGTTTGTCAACTGAAATCAAAGTTTTTGACCTTGACCTTTGACCTAGGAAGTTGTAAATAAATTATGACACACCCTTTGGTGTTGGTTTATAAACATGTCAAGTATAAACTTTGAAATGATAACGGTTCTCAAGATATAGAGCGGACATGATCTTTACCATAGGACATGGGGTTGTCAACTGAAACCAAAGTTTTTGACCTTGACCTTTGACCTAGGAAGTTGCACATAAATTATGACACACCCTTTGGTGTTGGTTTATATACATGTCAAGTATAAACTTTGAAATGATAACGGTTCTCAAGATATAGAGCGGACACAATCTTTACCATAGGACATGGGGTTGTCAACTGAAACCAAAGTTTTTGACCTTGAACTTTGCCCTAGGCAGTCGTTCATAAATTATGACACACCCTCTGGTGTTGGTTCATATACATGTCAAGTATAAACTTTGAAATCATAACGGTTCTCAAGATATAGAGCGGACACGATCTTCACCACAGGACACAGGGTTGTCAACTGAAATTAAAGTTTTTGACCTTGACCTTTGACCTAGGAAGTTTTACATACATCATGACACACCCTCTGGTGTTGGTTAAAATGGATGTCAAGTTTAAACTTTGAAATCATAACGGTTCTCAAGATATAGAGCGGACACGATCTTCACCACAGGACACAGGGTTGTCAACTGAAACCAAAGTTTTTGACCTTGACCTTTGACCTAGGAAGTTTTACATACATCATGACACACCCTCTGGTGTTGGTTAAAATGGATGTCAAGTATAAACTTTGAAATCATAACGGTTTTTAAGATATAGAGCGGACACAAAGTTAAAGTGTTACGGACGGACGGACGGACGGACGGACGGACGGACGGACGGACGGACAGACGGACGGACGGACGGACAGACTGATCACTATAGGGCGACCCGCCTTAGTCGGCGGGGCCCTAATTAACTTTTCTTACAGACAGTATGGTCTGATACAAAGAATTTTGCCTTTTTAATGAAAAACTTGAATGCAATTTTAGTCTCAACAGGCTTATATTTAAACCACTTGCTATCCTACAGAAGAAAAGAAAGATATTATGTGAGATGGAACAGGTACAATAGACATTGTAAAGTGCTTTTGATACAAATTTAGTGAGCTCTTGATTGTGGACTTCAAATTTTATGTACCAAGAACCCCACTTTTGACTTCATCCAAACAGGGCGTTAGACAAGGGTCATTTATACAACACATTTTGTACATATTGTCTGAGATAATCTTCTTTTCTGTAGATTCTGAGTTCATAAACAAGTAAAAGAACTAGATAAAGGCATAGAAACACAAGTATTGACACATGAAAACCTTTCAGATAGAAAGTCAGGATGCCATGTTTGCATCAATATTGAAAAAGCCTTAAAATGCCTATTTTGACCATAAAATGCTAAAATTTGTCATTTTTGAAGAAATTCTATAAAATAAAAGTTTAAATCCTTTAGTTTCATGCTATTTGACAAATTGACACCACCAAATCATTTAGGGAAGTTGCCAAAGTACAGATTCTATATTTACAGACTTCACCTAATAGGATAGAAAGAGTTGACAAATCTTAAAAAAACTTGGTATGACCAAAGCTTATTAAATTATAACACTGCTTGCAAAGTTTCATAACAATAGGATATATATTATAGACAATATGTTAAATTCTATACTCATCTTTGCGTGTTAAATTTTGACGTTAAAATTGAATAATTTCAACTATCAACATTTTGGGCTTTGAAAATTAAAATATTGCCAAAAAATACTTTTTAAATGCTCTAATATATCATTTATTATGTACTTAAAGCAATAGAGTACTCATTTGATTTATCAGACTTAGCATAATTATTCAAAAGTCAAATTTATATCAGCCTGGGCCTAAAAATTGAGGTTTTTCAATGAAAGGGGGCCTTACATGAAGATGTAATTTTTTCCAGCAATTTTAAATTTGTGAAGCTTTTTGGTTATAAATAATCCTTACATATGTATTGAATGTACTTTAAATGGAAAGAAAAGTCACAAATAACACATCATATTAGTTTAAAAGGGTCTTAAGCCAAGTAAGACTGGAAAAAAATAAGGGTCAATTTAGGCCGTGCCACATATTTACATTAAAAAATGCATATTGAGGCTATAAGAAATAAAAAATTGTGTCTTTTTTATCATTTCTATACTCATGTGACATGATACAACAAATCTGAGCACAGAAAGACTCTTGCAATTAACTTTTCTTACAGACAGTATGGTCTGATACAAAAAATTTTGCCTTTTTAATGAAAAACTTGAATGCAATTTTAGTCTCAACAGGCTTATATTTAAACCACTTGCTATCCTACAGAAGAAAAGAAAGATATTATGTGAGATGGAACAGGTACAATAGACATTGTAAAGTGCTTTTGATACAAATTTAGTGAGCTCTTGATTGTGGACTTCAAATTTTATGTACCAAGAACCCCACTTTTGACTTCATCCAAACAGGGCGTTAGACAAGGGTCATTTATACAACACATTTTGTACATATTGTCTGAGATAATCTTCTTTTCTGTAGATTCTGAGTTCATAAACAAGTAAAAGAACTAGATAAAGGCATAGAAACACAAGTATTGACACATGAAAACCTTTCAGATAGAAAGTCAGGATGCCATGTTTGCATCAATATTGAAAAAGCCTTAAAATGCCTATTTTGACCATAAAATGCTAAAATTTGTCATTTTTGAAGAAATTCTATAAAATAAAAGTTTAAATCCTTTAGTTTCATGCTATTTGACAAATTGACACCACCAAATCATTTAGGGAAGTTGCCAAAGTACAGATTCTATATTTACAGACTTCACCTAATAGGATAGAAAGAGTTGACAAATCTTAAAAAAACTTGGTATGACCAAAGCTTATTAAATTATAACACTGCTTGCAAAGTTTCATAACAATAGGATATATATTATAGACAATATGTTAAATTCTATACTCATCTTTGCGTGTTAAATTTTGACGTTAAAATTGAATAATTTCAACTATCAACATTTTGGGCTTTGAAAATTAAAATATTGCCAAAAAATACTTTTTAAATGCTCTAATATATCATTTATTATGTACTTAAAGCAATAGAGTACTCATTTGATTTATCAGACTTAGCATAATTATTCAAAAGTCAAATTTATATCAGCCTGGGCCTAAAAATTGAGGTTTTTCAATGAAAGGGGGCCTTACATGAAGATGTAATTTTTTCCAGCAATTTTAAATTTGTGAAGCTTTTTGGTTATAAATAATCCTTACATATGTATTGAATGTACTTTAAATGGAAAGAAAAGTCACAAATAACACATCATATTAGTTTAAAAGGGTCTTAAGCCAAGTAAGACTGGAAAAAAATAAGGGTCAATTTAGGCCGTGCCACATATTTACATTAAAAAATGCATATTGAGGCTATAAGAAATAAAAAATTGTGTCTTTTTTATCATTTCTATACTCATGTGACATGATACAACAAATCTGAGCACAGAAAGACTCTTGCAATTAACTTTTCTTACAGACAGTATGGTCTGATACAAAGAATTTTGCCTTTTTAATGAAAAACTTGAATGCAATTTTAGTCTCAACAGGCTTATATTTAAACCACTTGCTATCCTACAGAAGAAAAGAAAGATATTATGTGAGATGGAACAGGTACAATAGACATTGTAAAGTGCTTTTGATACAAATTTAGTGAGCTCTTGATTGTGGACTTCAAATTTTATGTACCAAGAACCCCACTTTTGACTTCATCCAAACAGGGCGTTAGACAAGGGTCATTTATACAACACATTTTGTACATATTGTCTGAGATAATCTTCTTTTCTGTAGATTCTGAGTTCATAAACAAGTAAAAGAACTAGATAAAGGCATAGAAACACAAGTATTGACACATGAAAACCTTTCAGATAGAAAGTCAGGATGCCATGTTTGCATCAATATTGAAAAAGCCTTAAAATGCCTATTTTGACCATAAAATGCTAAAATTTGTCATTTTTGAAGAAATTCTATAAAATAAAAGTTTAAATCCTTTAGTTTCATGCTATTTGACAAATTGACACCACCAAATCATTTAGGGAAGTTGCCAAAGTACAGATTCTATATTTACAGACTTCACCTAATAGGATAGAAAGAGTTGACAAATCTTAAAAAAACTTGGTATGACCAAAGCTTATTAAATTATAACACTGCTTGCAAAGTTTCATAACAATAGGATATATATTATAGACAATATGTTAAATTCTATACTCATCTTTGCGTGTTAAATTTTGACGTTAAAATTGAATAATTTCAACTATCAACATTTTGGGCTTTGAAAATTAAAATATTGCCAAAAAATACTTTTTAAATGCTCTAATATATCATTTATTATGTACTTAAAGCAATAGAGTACTCATTTGATTTATCAGACTTAGCATAATTATTCAAAAGTCAAATTTATATCAGCCTGGGCCTAAAAATTGAGGTTTTTCAATGAAAGGGGGCCTTACATGAAGATGTAATTTTTTCCAGCAATTTTAAATTTGTGAAGCTTTTTGGTTATAAATAATCCTTACATATGTATTGAATGTACTTTAAATGGAAAGAAAAGTCACAAATAACACATCATATTAGTTTAAAAGGGTCTTAAGCCAAGTAAGACTGGAAAAAAATAAGGGTCAATTTAGGCCGTGCCACATATTTACATTAAAAAATGCATATTGAGGCTATAAGAAATAAAAAATTGTGTCTTTTTTATCATTTCTATACTCATGTGACATGATACAACAAATCTGAGCACAGAAAGACTCTTGCAATTAACTTTTCTTACAGACAGTATGGTCTGATACAAAGAATTTTGCCTTTTTAATGAAAAACTTGAATGCAATTTTAGTCTCAACAGGCTTATATTTAAACCACTTGCTATCCTACAGAAGAAAAGAAAGATATTATGTGAGATGGAACAGGTACAATAGACATTGTAAAGTGCTTTTGATACAAATTTAGTGAGCTCTTGATTGTGGACTTCAAATTTTATGTACCAAGAACCCCACTTTTGACTTCATCCAAACAGGGCGTTAGACAAGGGTCATTTATACAACACATTTTGTACATATTGTCTGAGATAATCTTCTTTTCTGTAGATTCTGAGTTCATAAACAAGTAAAAGAACTAGATAAAGGCATAGAAACACAAGTATTGACACATGAAAACCTTTCAGATAGAAAGTCAGGATGCCATGTTTGCATCAATATTGAAAAAGCCTTAAAATGCCTATTTTGACCATAAAATGCTAAAATTTGTCATTTTTGAAGAAATTCTATAAAATAAAAGTTTAAATCCTTTAGTTTCATGCTATTTGACAAATTGACACCACCAAATCATTTAGGGAAGTTGCCAAAGTACAGATTCTATATTTACAGACTTCACCTAATAGGATAGAAAGAGTTGACAAATCTTAAAAAAACTTGGTATGACCAAAGCTTATTAAATTATAACACTGCTTGCAAAGTTTCATAACAATAGGATATATATTATAGACAATATGTTAAATTCTATACTCATCTTTGCGTGTTAAATTTTGACGTTAAAATTGAATAATTTCAACTATCAACATTTTGGGCTTTGAAAATTAAAATATTGCCAAAAAATACTTTTTAAATGCTCTAATATATCATTTATTATGTACTTAAAGCAATAGAGTACTCATTTGATTTATCAGACTTAGCATAATTATTCAAAAGTCAAATTTATATCAGCCTGGGCCTAAAAATTGAGGTTTTTCAATGAAAGGGGGCCTTACATGAAGATGTAATTTTTTCCAGCAATTTTAAATTTGTGAAGCTTTTTGGTTATAAATAATCCTTACATATGTATTGAATGTACTTTAAATGGAAAGAAAAGTCACAAATAACACATCATATTAGTTTAAAAGGGTCTTAAGCCAAGTAAGACTGGAAAAAAATAAGGGTCAATTTAGGCCGTGCCACATATTTACATTAAAAAATGCATATTGAGGCTATAAGAAATAAAAAATTGTGTCTTTTTTATCATTTCTATACTCATGTGACATGATACAACAAATCTGAGCACAGAAAGACTCTTGCAATTAACTTTTCTTACAGACAGTATGGTCTGATACAAAGAATTTTGCCTTTTTAATGAAAAACTTGAATGCAATTTTAGTCTCAACAGGCTTATATTTAAACCACTTGCTATCCTACAGAAGAAAAGAAAGATATTATGTGAGATGGAACAGGTACAATAGACATTGTAAAGTGCTTTTGATACAAATTTAGTGAGCTCTTGATTGTGGACTTCAAATTTTATGTACCAAGAACCCCACTTTTGACTTCATCCAAACAGGGCGTTAGACAAGGGTCATTTATACAACACATTTTGTACATATTGTCTGAGATAATCTTCTTTTCTGTAGATTCTGAGTTCATAAACAAGTAAAAGAACTAGATAAAGGCATAGAAACACAAGTATTGACACATGAAAACCTTTCAGATAGAAAGTCAGGATGCCATGTTTGCATCAATATTGAAAAAGCCTTAAAATGCCTATTTTGACCATAAAATGCTAAAATTTGTCATTTTTGAAGAAATTCTATAAAATAAAAGTTTAAATCCTTTAGTTTCATGCTATTTGACAAATTGACACCACCAAATCATTTAGGGAAGTTGCCAAAGTACAGATTCTATATTTACAGACTTCACCTAATAGGATAGAAAGAGTTGACAAATCTTAAAAAAACTTGGTATGACCAAAGCTTATTAAATTATAACACTGCTTGCAAAGTTTCATAACAATAGGATATATATTATAGACAATATGTTAAATTCTATACTCATCTTTGCGTGTTAAATTTTGACGTTAAAATTGAATAATTTCAACTATCAACATTTTGGGCTTTGAAAATTAAAATATTGCCAAAAAATACTTTTTAAATGCTCTAATATATCATTTATTATGTACTTAAAGCAATAGAGTACTCATTTGATTTATCAGACTTAGCATAATTATTCAAAAGTCAAATTTATATCAGCCTGGGCCTAAAAATTGAGGTTTTTCAATGAAAGGGGGCCTTACATGAAGATGTAATTTTTTCCAGCAATTTTAAATTTGTGAAGCTTTTTGGTTATAAATAATCCTTACATATGTATTGAATGTACTTTAAATGGAAAGAAAAGTCACAAATAACACATCATATTAGTTTAAAAGGGTCTTAAGCCAAGTAAGACTGGAAAAAAATAAGGGTCAATTTAGGCCGTGCCACATATTTACATTAAAAAATGCATATTGAGGCTATAAGAAATAAAAAATTGTGTCTTTTTTATCATTTCTATACTCATGTGACATGATACAACAAATCTGAGCACAGAAAGACTCTTGCAATTAACTTTTCTTACAGACAGTATGGTCTGATACAAAGAATTTTGCCTTTTTAATGAAAAACTTGAATGCAATTTTAGTCTCAACAGGCTTATATTTAAACCACTTGCTATCCTACAGAAGAAAAGAAAGATATTATGTGAGATGGAACAGGTACAATAGACATTGTAAAGTGCTTTTGATACAAATTTAGTGAGCTCTTGATTGTGGACTTCAAATTTTATGTACCAAGAACCCCACTTTTGACTTCATCCAAACAGGGCGTTAGACAAGGGTCATTTATACAACACATTTTGTACATATTGTCTGAGATAATCTTCTTTTCTGTAGATTCTGAGTTCATAAACAAGTAAAAGAACTAGATAAAGGCATAGAAACACAAGTATTGACACATGAAAACCTTTCAGATAGAAAGTCAGGATGCCATGTTTGCATCAATATTGAAAAAGCCTTAAAATGCCTATTTTGACCATAAAATGCTAAAATTTGTCATTTTTGAAGAAATTCTATAAAATAAAAGTTTAAATCCTTTAGTTTCATGCTATTTGACAAATTGACACCACCAAATCATTTAGGGAAGTTGCCAAAGTACAGATTCTATATTTACAGACTTCACCTCTTAGGATAGAAAGAGTTGACAAATCTTAAAAAAACTTGGTATGACCAAAGCTTATTAAATTATAACACTGCTTGCAAAGTTTCATAACAATAGGATATATATTATAGACAATATGTTAAATTCTATACTCATCTTTGCGTGTTAAATTTTGACGTTAAAATTGAATAATTTCAACTATCAACATTTTGGGCTTTGAAAATTAAAATATTGCCAAAAAATACTTTTTAAATGCTCTAATATATCATTTATTATGTACTTAAAGCAATAGAGTACTCATTTGATTTATCAGACTTAGCATAATTATTCAAAAGTCAAATTTATATCAGCCTGGGCCTAAAAATTGAGGTTTTTCAATGAAAGGGGGCCTTACATGAAGATGTAATTTTTTCCAGCAATTTTAAATTTGTGAAGCTTTTTGGTTATAAATAATCCTTACATATGTATTGAATGTACTTTAAATGGAAAGAAAAGTCACAAATAACACATCATATTAGTTTAAAAGGGTCTTAAGCCAAGTAAGACTGGAAAAAAATAAGGGTCAATTTAGGCCGTGCCACATATTTACATTAAAAAATGCATATTGAGGCTATAAGAAATAAAAAATTGTGTCTTTTTTATCATTTCTATACTCATGTGACATGATACAACAAATCTGAGCACAGAAAGACTCTTGCAATTAACTTTTCTTACAGACAGTATGGTCTGATACAAAGAATTTTGCCTTTTTAATGAAAAACTTGAATGCAATTTTAGTCTCAACAGGCTTATATTTAAACCACTTGCTATCCTACAGAAGAAAAGAAAGATATTATGTGAGATGGAACAGGTACAATAGACATTGTAAAGTGCTTTTGATACAAATTTAGTGAGCTCTTGATTGTGGACTTCAAATTTTATGTACCAAGAACCCCACTTTTGACTTCATCCAAACAGGGCGTTAGACAAGGGTCATTTATACAACACATTTTGTACATATTGTCTGAGATAATCTTCTTTTCTGTAGATTCTGAGTTCATAAACAAGTAAAAGAACTAGATAAAGGCATAGAAACACAAGTATTGACACATGAAAACCTTTCAGATAGAAAGTCAGGATGCCATGTTTGCATCAATATTGAAAAAGCCTTAAAATGCCTATTTTGACCATAAAATGCTAAAATTTGTCATTTTTGAAGAAATTCTATAAAATAAAAGTTTAAATCCTTTAGTTTCATGCTATTTGACAAATTGACACCACCAAATCATTTAGGGAAGTTGCCAAAGTACAGATTCTATATTTACAGACTTCACCTCTTAGGATAGAAAGAGTTGACAAATCTTAAAAAAACTTGGTATGACCAAAGCTTATTAAATTATAACACTGCTTGCAAAGTTTCATAACAATAGGATATATATTATAGACAATATGTTAAATTCTATACTCATCTTTGCGTGTTAAATTTTGACGTTAAAATTGAATAATTTCAACTATCAACATTTTGGGCTTTGAAAATTAAAATATTGCCAAAAAATACTTTTTAAATGCTCTAATATATCATTTATTATGTACTTAAAGCAATAGAGTACTCATTTGATTTATCAGACTTAGCATAATTATTCAAAAGTCAAATTTATATCAGCCTGGGCCTAAAAATTGAGGTTTTTCAATGAAAGGGGGCCTTACATGAAGATGTAATTTTTTCCAGCAATTTTAAATTTGTGAAGCTTTTTGGTTATAAATAATCCTTACATATGTATTGAATGTACTTTAAATGGAAAGAAAAGTCACAAATAACACATCATATTAGTTTAAAAGGGTCTTAAGCCAAGTAAGACTGGAAAAAAATAAGGGTCAATTTAGGCCGTGCCACATATTTACATTAAAAAATGCATATTGAGGCTATAAGAAATAAAAAATTGTGTCTTTTTTATCATTTCTATACTCATGTGACATGATACAACAAATCTGAGCACAGAAAGACTCTTGCAATTAACTTTTCTTACAGACAGTATGGTCTGATACAAAGAATTTTGCCTTTTTAATGAAAAACTTGAATGCAATTTTAGTCTCAACAGGCTTATATTTAAACCACTTGCTATCCTACAGAAGAAAAGAAAGATATTATGTGAGATGGAACAGGTACAATAGACATTGTAAAGTGCTTTTGATACAAATTTAGTGAGCTCTTGATTGTGGACTTCAAATTTTATGTACCAAGAACCCCACTTTTGACTTCATCCAAACAGGGCGTTAGACAAGGGTCATTTATACAACACATTTTGTACATATTGTCTGAGATAATCTTCTTTTCTGTAGATTCTGAGTTCATAAACAAGTAAAAGAACTAGATAAAGGCATAGAAACACAAGTATTGACACATGAAAACCTTTCAGATAGAAAGTCAGGATGCCATGTTTGCATCAATATTGAAAAAGCCTTAAAATGCCTATTTTGACCATAAAATGCTAAAATTTGTCATTTTTGAAGAAATTCTATAAAATAAAAGTTTAAATCCTTTAGTTTCATGCTATTTGACAAATTGACACCACCAAATCATTTAGGGAAGTTGCCAAAGTACAGATTCTATATTTACAGACTTCACCTCTTATCTTAGGTCCGAGAACACAATTAATTCGTAGTGCATTTCTTTTAGAACATAAATGAAAATTAAAAAAATCCCACCTGCGCTTTCTCAATGAAATTTTTACAGTGTGTTGTACTACTTATGGGACAAGTTATATCAAAATTATAGAAAACTTCATCGCCTCTAACTCAAAATATGGACAATTTTGTGTTTAGGGTGTCTTGAAATCTTTTGACAGCTTCCGAAGTGCTAATTTTTAACCTTTTTCAGCTGGACCAAATCACTACTTTCCTGTAAAATTCTGGACCCAAATTTTTTTACAGTGTAATTTCACCCCACTACTTACAATTTGAGGCATTAAACATGGAGAAATAAATTTGGAAGGGGTTTAAAAATTATTGGCAAGTAACCCACTGTTAACAATAGGGACTATATTCGTGAACAACGAAAATCAAGGGACGACAATTGTGGTCTCGGACCTAATAGGATAGAAAGAGTTGACAAATCTTAAAAAAACTTGGTATGACCAAAGCTTATTACATTATAACACTGCTTGCAAAGTTTCATAACAATAGGATATATATTATAGACAATATGTTAAATTCTATACTCATCTTTGCGTGTTAAATTTTGACGTTAAAATTGAATAATTTCAACTATCAACATTTTGGGCTTTGAAAATTAAAATATTGCCAAAAAATACTTTTTAAATGCTCTAATATATCATTTATTATGTACTTAAAGCAATAGAGTACTCATTTGATTTATCAGACTTAGCATAATTATTCAAAAGTCAAATTTATATCAGCCTGGGCCTAAAAATTGAGGTTTTTCAATGAAAGGGGGCCTTACATGAAGATGTAATTTTTTCCAGCAATTTTAAATTTGTGAAGCTTTTTGGTTATAAATAATCCTTACATATGTATTGAATGTACTTTAAATGGAAAGAAAAGTCACAAATAACACATCATATTAGTTTAAAAGGGTCTTAAGCCAAGTAAGACTGGAAAAAAATAAGGGTCAATTTAGGCCGTGCCACATATTTACATTAAAAAATGCATATTGAGGCTATAAGAAATAAAAAATTGTGTCTTTTTTATCATTTCTATACTCATGTGACATGATACAACAAATCTGAGCACAGAAAGACTCTTGCAATTAACTTTTCTTACAGACAGTATGGTCTGATACAAAGAATTTTGCCTTTTTAATGAAAAACTTGAATGCAATTTTAGTCTCAACAGGCTTATATTTAAACCACTTGCTATCCTACAGAAGAAAAGAAAGATATTATGTGAGATGGAACAGGTACAATAGACATTGTAAAGTGCTTTTGATACAAATTTAGTGAGCTCTTGATTGTGGACTTCAAATTTTATGTACCAAGAACCCCACTTTTGACTTCATCCAAACAGGGCGTTAGACAAGGGTCATTTATACAACACATTTTGTACATATTGTCTGAGATAATCTTCTTTTCTGTAGATTCTGAGTTCATAAACAAGTAAAAGAACTAGATAAAGGCATAGAAACACAAGTATTGACACATGAAAACCTTTCAGATAGAAAGTCAGGATGCCATGTTTGCATCAATATTGAAAAAGCCTTAAAATGCCTATTTTGACCATAAAATGCTAAAATTTGTCATTTTTGAAGAAATTCTATAAAATAAAAGTTTAAATCCTTTAGTTTCATGCTATTTGACAAATTGACACCACCAAATCATTTAGGGAAGTTGCCAAAGTACAGATTCTATATTTACAGACTTCACCTCTTAGGTCCGAGAACACAATTAATTCGTAGTGCATTTCTTTTAGAACATAAATGAAAATTAAAAAAATCCCACCTGCGCTTTCTCAATGAAATTTTTACAGTGTGTTGTACTACTTTTGGGACAAGTTATATCAAAATTATAGAAAACTTCATCGCCTCTAACTCAAAATATGGACAATTTTGTGTTTAGGGTGTCTTGAAATCTTTTGACAGCTTCCGAAGTGCTAATTTTTAACCTTTTTCAGCTGGACCAAATCACTACTTTCCTGTAAAATTCTGGACCCAAATTTTTTTACAGTGTAATTTCACCCCACTACTTACAATTTGAGGCATTAAACATGGAGAAATAAATTTGGAAGGGGTTTAAAAATTATTGGCAAGTAACCCACTGTTAACAATAGGGACTATATTCGTGAACAACGAAAATCAAGGGACGACAATTGTGGTCTCGGACCTAATAGGATAGAAAGAGTTGACAAATCTTAAAAAAACTTGGTATGACCAAAGCTTATTAAATTATAACACTGCTTGCAAAGTTTCATAACAATAGGATATATATTATAGACAATATGTTAAATTCTATACTCATCTTTGCGTGTTAAATTTTGACGTTAAAATTGAATAATTTCAACTATCAACATTTTGGGCTTTGAAAATTAAAATATTGCCAAAAAATACTTTTTAAATGCTCTAATATATCATTTATTATGTACTTAAAGCAATAGAGTACTCATTTGATTTATCAGACTTAGCATAATTATTCAAAAGTCAAATTTATATCAGCCTGGGCCTAAAAATTGAGGTTTTTCAATGAAAGGGGGCCTTACATGAAGATGTAATTTTTTCCAGCAATTTTAAATTTGTGAAGCTTTTTGGTTATAAATAATCCTTACATATGTATTGAATGTACTTTAAATGGAAAGAAAAGTCACAAATAACACATCATATTAGTTTAAAAGGGTCTTAAGCCAAGTAAGACTGGAAAAAAATAAGGGTCAATTTAGGCCGTGCCACATATTTACATTAAAAAATGCATATTGAGGCTATAAGAAATAAAAAATTGTGTCTTTTTTATCATTTCTATACTCATGTGACATGATACAACAAATCTGAGCACAGAAAGACTCTTGCAATTAACTTTTCTTACAGACAGTATGGTCTGATACAAAGAATTTTGCCTTTTTAATGAAAAACTTGAATGCAATTTTAGTCTCAACAGGCTTATATTTAAACCACTTGCTATCCTACAGAAGAAAAGAAAGATATTATGTGAGATGGAACAGGTACAATAGACATTGTAAAGTGCTTTTGATACAAATTTAGTGAGCTCTTGATTGTGGACTTCAAATTTTATGTACCAAGAACCCCACTTTTGACTTCATCCAAACAGGGCGTTAGACAAGGGTCATTTATACAACACATTTTGTACATATTGTCTGAGATAATCTTCTTTTCTGTAGATTCTGAGTTCATAAACAAGTAAAAGAACTAGATAAAGGCATAGAAACACAAGTATTGACACATGAAAACCTTTCAGATAGAAAGTCAGGATGCCATGTTTGCATCAATATTGAAAAAGCCTTAAAATGCCTATTTTGACCATAAAATGCTAAAATTTGTCATTTTTGAAGAAATTCTATAAAATAAAAGTTTAAATCCTTTAGTTTCATGCTATTTGACAAATTGACACCACCAAATCATTTAGGGAAGTTGCCAAAGTACAGATTCTATATTTACAGACTTCACCTCTTATCTTAGGTCCGAGAACACAATTAATTCGTAGTGCATTTCTTTTAGAACATAAATGAAAATTAAAAAAATCCCACCTGCGCTTTCTCAATGAAATTTTTACAGTGTGTTGTACTACTTTTGGGACAAGTTATATCAAAATTATAGAAAACTTCATCGCCTCTAACTCAAAATATGGACAATTTTGTGTTTAGGGTGTCTTGAAATCTTTTGACAGCTTCCGAAGTGCTAATTTTTAACCTTTTTCAGCTGGACCAAATCACTACTTTCCTGTAAAATTCTGGACCCAAATTTTTTTACAGTGTAATTTCACCCCACTACTTACAATTTGAGGCATTAAACATGGAGAAATAAATTTGGAAGGGGTTTAAAAATTATTGGCAAGTAACCCACTGTTAACAATAGGGACTATATTCGTGAACAACGAAAATCAAGGGACGACAATTGTGGTCTCGGACCTAATAGGATAGAAAGAGTTGACAAATCTTAAAAAAACTTGGTATGACCAAAGCTTATTAAATTATAACACTGCTTGCAAAGTTTCATAACAATAGGATATATATTATAGACAATATGTTAAATTCTATACTCATCTTTGCGTGTTAAATTTTGACGTTAAAATTGAATAATTTCAACTATCAACATTTTGGGCTTTGAAAATTAAAATATTGCCAAAAAATACTTTTTAAATGCTCTAATATATCATTTATTATGTACTTAAAGCAATAGAGTACTCATTTGATTTATCAGACTTAGCATAATTATTCAAAAGTCAAATTTATATCAGCCTGGGCCTAAAAATTGAGGTTTTTCAATGAAAGGGGGCCTTACATGAAGATGTAATTTTTTCCAGCAATTTTAAATTTGTGAAGCTTTTTGGTTATAAATAATCCTTACATATGTATTGAATGTACTTTAAATGGAAAGAAAAGTCACAAATAACACATCATATTAGTTTAAAAGGGTCTTAAGCCAAGTAAGACTGGAAAAAAATAAGGGTCAATTTAGGCCGTGCCACATATTTACATTAAAAAATGCATATTGAGGCTATAAGAAATAAAAAATTGTGTCTTTTTTATCATTTCTATACTCATGTGACATGATACAACAAATCTGAGCACAGAAAGACTCTTGCAATTAACTTTTCTTACAGACAGTATGGTCTGATACAAAGAATTTTGCCTTTTTAATGAAAAACTTGAATGCAATTTTAGTCTCAACAGGCTTATATTTAAACCACTTGCTATCCTACAGAAGAAAAGAAAGATATTATGTGAGATGGAACAGGTACAATAGACATTGTAAAGTGCTTTTGATACAAATTTAGTGAGCTCTTGATTGTGGACTTCAAATTTTATGTACCAAGAACCCCACTTTTGACTTCATCCAAACAGGGCGTTAGACAAGGGTCATTTATACAACACATTTTGTACATATTGTCTGAGATAATCTTCTTTTCTGTAGATTCTGAGTTCATAAACAAGTAAAAGAACTAGATAAAGGCATAGAAACACAAGTATTGACACATGAAAACCTTTCAGATAGAAAGTCAGGATGCCATGTTTGCATCAATATTGAAAAAGCCTTAAAATGCCTATTTTGACCATAAAATGCTAAAATTTGTCATTTTTGAAGAAATTCTATAAAATAAAAGTTTAAATCCTTTAGTTTCATGCTATTTGACAAATTGACACCACCAAATCATTTAGGGAAGTTGCCAAAGTACAGATTCTATATTTACAGACTTCACCTCTTAGGTCCGAGAACACAATTAATTCGTAGTGCATTTCTTTTAGAACATAAATGAAAATTAAAAAAATCCCACCTGCGCTTTCTCAATGAAATTTTTACAGTGTGTTGTACTACTTTTGGGACAAGTTATATCAAAATTATAGAAAACTTCATCGCCTCTAACTCAAAATATGGACAATTTTGTGTTTAGGGTGTCTTGAAATCTTTTGACAGCTTCCGAAGTGCTAATTTTTAACCTTTTTCAGCTGGACCAAATCACTACTTTCCTGTAAAATTCTGGACCCAAATTTTTTTACAGTGTAATTTCACCCCACTACTTACAATTTGAGGCATTAAACATGGAGAAATAAATTTGGAAGGGGTTTAAAAATTATTGGCAAGTAACCCACTGTTAACAATAGGGACTATATTCGTGAACAACGAAAATCAAGGGACGACAATTGTGGTCTCGGACCAATTGCCATATGACCTTTTACATTGAAGGGCTAAACTTGCATTAAGTCGTGTTCAGACCCTTTAACAGAAAATAAAGGAATATGGAGTAAACGTGCATTGGACCTAATAAATCGCACACAAAGTCAATGCAAAGAAACAATACAAATGATCAATGGTCAAGATTTTCATTCCTGTTCTTCATCTTGATAAGTTGATATAGTTGTTGGAGGGTCTTTAACGATGAAAGAATCATTAATACCTTAAAACAAGGTCAAGATGGTCCCTAGTGTCGACTTAAGCAGTACTAGTACTTAAAATATAATACTGCACTGTCACTATATTTAAATCTAGTAAAAAAAAAAAGTGAAAGCACATACAAGAACAGACAGACAGATCCGGTATTAATGATTTTGAGAATTACGATTTTTGCTTTATCCTACAAATTGGTCTTTTAATATTGTCCATAAAACCTAAAAATCTTAAATTAAAATGAATCTATGTTTTTGCTTTGAGACCAGAATATTGTCGAAAAAAAGTAAAATATTAAGTGCGTTTCAATGTAAGAAAGAGTCCGGGAAACGCTGAGAATGCATGATTTTACGTTATGTTTCTCGAAGCTTCTTGGGGCCTTAAGTGGCCCCCATAAGCCCTCACCAAAAATTTTTATTATCTATATTTATATTTTGCCTCACTATTAAAAGAGGCTAGTTACGGCCCTGAATTGGGAATCTGAAATCATCTGTTTTGTCGTAAAGTAGAATTTTGGGTAAATTCGCTTTTACGGAGATCGAGTCGGGTCCATTCCAGCTTTGGGTTGTTGTTTAATTGTTAAAGGTAGCAATACACAGTTAGGAAAAAAACTTAAAATTGACACTCATAATTTTTAAACACCCTCTTTCCCCTCCTGTCTAACAAAGAAGGCTTTATATGGGTCATTTTCAAAAAATGTCGAATTTTGAAATTGAAAAAATTATTAAAAGTTACTTGTTCAAACAACCCTCTACATAAGCAAATCAAAACAAACAGTACTTTAAGAACAACATATTAAAAGATGCAATCTTAATGATGTCATACAAAAATATGTTGAAACATTTTTTGATCGGTGGTACATTATTTTGTCTATCCTGTTACCATTTTCAAAAGAAATTTTGGGTTATTAAGAAAAGGTTTAGATAAAATGTTAAGCTTGTTTTACGTAGACAATTAGATGGTTTTCAAAAGAATAAACTTCTATATATATTCATTCTGTAATATAATAGATTATTTGCCAATTTAAAAGGTTGTACTGAAAAATGCCTCTAAAAATTGGTTTTCAAAGGTTGTAAAAATTACCACCAGTAATGCAAGTCTAAGATAGCAATATATATTGTTCGGCATTTTTTCACCCTTTCAAATGAACCCAACATCAAGTAAATCCCTCATAAGTTAGTTTACCTTTCTCTATATTTCATTGGTAACAGGAACGTACGTTTCTGATATATTACTATATAAAAGTCTATCCTGTTACCTTTTTGTCTATCCTGTTACCGATATCAGTATTGCACCTGCGAATGCTTAATTGGGAAGATTAATACGTTATAACCTTAAGATGACTTCAAACAACGAAATATTTCATTCGTTTTGCACCTATATGTTAAGATAAAAAAATTAACGACGTTTTTGTCTACAATTGTCTATCCTGTTACTGTAACCATAGCAACCATAGTAACAGGATAGACATAACAGGATAGACAAATTTCTTCGTTTTTGATTGCTGTTGTGAAATAACTACTCCCTTTGGTGAAGTGATTACGTTTTTCTATTGTGAATTTGGTTTCCAACACGTTATTGCACTTTTTACAAGTATACTGTTGGTGTATTTAATCAAAATTGGTGGTAACAGCATAGACATGAAAAAAAGTACGCTGTATGTTTTTCACTAAATTTCTTGAAATTTCTTTTCTCTACACTGTCGTTCAAGAAACGAGGCGTTTTAAATGTAAAGATTACTTTGCACTTTTGAGATCAACACTGACTGATTCAATATTCATAGGGAGAAAATTTTCACGGCTGATTTAAGTAGCGGTAACAGGAAAGACATGAACCTCCTGTACGCAGATTCAATTTAGTTTGTAGATAATATGTTACATACAATGATATAGAAGCTACGATTTTTCGTTAGAGTAATATTAAACGTTCTTAAAAAGTCTCTTTTGCAGATATCAAGGCGATCAGAAAATCGCAAAAAAATCATTTGAAATGTGTTTTTCTGACACTGTACGCAGACAAATACCCCCAAAATGGATCTTAAATGCAGTTTAATCTTATCAAAATAGATGTAAGGTGTGTTTATTATTAATGTTCTGAATCACAAATCCGACAAGCTTTCATTTAAACCATTACAACTGAAATTTCCATTAGAAATAAAAAAGTTAGCATGGGTGTACTGAAAATTCGACATTTTTTGAAAACGACCCATATGTGTGTTATGCATGTATATACTTATAGAAAGAGAATCTTCCATAGATTTGATTTCTGATGGTCATAAGGGTGAAATATAATCCCTCTTGGGTGTAACCATGGCAACAATCTGCATTTCTTAGATACAAAATATAGCAAAAAAGGGGGGTGAACATGTCACAAAAGTCTCCAAAATTTGGTCTAAAGGAAAATTTCAATCAATTACAGTAATACCTTTCCTGAATCCATAGGTTTATATCTATCAAGTGGTCCAAAAAAAATCATATGCTTATCTGCTCGTTTTTCCATAAAATTGAATTGAAAAGATCGAGCGCAAAATCTTTGTTGATAAACACTACAATAATGTATGGACCTATGTACGGTACGGATAGGAAAATACGGACTGTCAATCATATAAATGGCCTATAAAACATGTTAAAAACAATCTTAATGTTCATATAAACCCACTAAGAAGGCTTTATTATTCTTCAATTATCTAAAAATCAATTTTATTGTACAAAAACTTTCATATCTAAAAAATTCACAGGGGCCATAATGCGAAACTAAACTTCTAACTGTGTATTGCTACCAAATGTAGCATGGCTGCGTCCAGGGAAAACGGTACTATTTATTCTGCCATAGGCGACAATATTAACATTTTCTAAATTTACAACTTTTTAAAATAAAAACCTGGATAAAACAGTTATATGTTGTGTTAGTACTTTATTATTGTGTTTTAAAAATTAAAGCCAAATAGTATCATGACCAACTTCCAACGGAGCTTGTTTATGTTATCCATGCCCACCGTCATTTTGCACCAAATTTATGAAATTTTGCAAGTCTTTTCAAATAATTCTCTAGAAAATATTTCAATAGGTTTCAAAATTGATGTTGTAAATATACACACTGCAGTTATTCATAGATAAATAAAAAATATATTGTACCCTTACATCCAATCACAGCGCTCCTAATTTGACTTCCTTCACCTGCCTTGGGTACACAAAAGGCCAACCTAATGCTGGGAAAATTAAATACTACCGTTTTCCCTCCAGGCCTTATTTTTTTGGATGTCAATATTCAAAGCAATTTTTATAACCCTCCCACCCACACCAATAGTATTATTGGCTGGTTAGCTTGCTTTGCTTCTTCTTAGCTTAATAGTGCGTTTTGTTCAGTTCTGAGCTGAATTAGCTCATGCTTAATATTTGGTAAGCTTCAATTTTTTTAAGCTTTTTAGTTATATTATATTGCTTAATTTATTTTTTAAACAGTAATGTTTTCATGTGATTATTTACTAAGCAGAGCTCTATAACAGCTCATATGGGGTAGTAGTTTTCATATTCTACTTATAGCAGTTAGCTTATATTATGCCTTTTTGCTTTTTAAGACATGCTTTATATCCATTGCTCTAATGTTATATGTGTAATTGTGTTTATTTGATACTTGTAATAAATTGTTGCACCCAGTACTAGTTTTATATGAAGTTCATAGTAAAGATTTGTTTTCGATCGACCCTGAATGTCAATTTCTAAATTAAATCAAGATATGAGGCAGGCTTAACTGTATCTGTTGTATCCTTTGTCTCTAGTTCAAGGGGATAGATGCGTTTAACATAGTCACCAAATTTTGAATTATTTAGTGAGAGAACATCATCTATATAGCGGAAAGTAAAGTTGGATATTGCTAACTTTTTCTTTTTCTTTCTTACAAGTTCTTGTGTAAAGTCAGTCTTATTATAATGAAAAAACAAGTCGGCAAGAAGAGGCGCACAATTGGTTCCCATTTGAATTCCGACAGTCTGTTGAACAATACGTCATCCAAACGTAACAAATATGTTGTCAATCAAAAAATCAAGCATCTTGATAATGTCAGTTTCGGAGAATTTTTCGTTTAAATCGATCAGAGTGATTCTTTACAAAGTAGGATGTATCCCTCCCCAAGACAAGATACAGGCTAGCTAAAAGTTTATGTTTGTTACAGATGTCGTTTTCCAAAAATGGAGTCAGTTGGAATGTTGGTGAATTCATGATTTCCTTTAGTAAAACCTCAATGTAAAATTAACGTCGAACAATAATGATATTAGTAGCAGCTTTATCAGCAGGGACAACAACCAATTCCTTGGTTAGTTCTTTAAGTTTAGATTTGATACAAAAAAAATAGGGTTTTTATGGTTGTTGTTAAAAGTAAAATTTCTTTGAAATGTTGTATACATATATTAACTATGTTCATTACCAATTTAAAAAAAGAGTCCACAGATTTCCTGTCAACTTTTTCTCGTTTTATCCATTTTGAACAGTAAATTGTTATAATACAAGCTATCTGCTCACATTCTATCATGTAGTTTTCTTTTTCTCACACAAACTTGGATTTTCGATGCATACTCTATACAAAATCGGACCATTTTGCGCAACCTGTAGCGTAAAAAAATGTCCAGTGACCAATACTTTTTAGGCACTGGCTACAATTACATTTTGCATGTAGGTTGTTTCGATATAGGGTAAGCAGATCCTACTGCAATATCAATCTGAAGAACTGTTAAAAATTTTGCATCGTATATTCGTTCATTTTGTTGGAGAGAGAGAGAGAGAGAGAGAGAGAGAGAGAGAGAGAGAGAGAGAGAGAGTCAAACTCATAAATCTAAACTGACAATGCCATGGCTAAAAATGAAAAAGTCAAACAGACAAACAATAGTATACACGACACAACATATGAAACTAAAGATTAAGCGTCAAAAACTGGGGGTGATCTCAGGTGCTCCGGAAGGGAAGACAAAGATGTAGGTAAAATATATGTAACGTTTTAAAATCTATTTTTTATATAAAACCTGCAAATCAATGTTTAAAGAAACAAAGACTGTTGATAAGAAAAATCAAATAATATGTTGGAGAAAAAGAAAACAATACATTCGTCAATAATAAAAAATCGCAGGCATCTGATGTTGAAACGATTTTAAATTAAAATTAATTGATGAAGTTGTGTCTTTATTGAAAATTAAACAATTTAGACTGAACGCAGATTTATATAAGATTGTGTGCTTTTTGAAATGAAGGAATTTTCTATATCTAAGATTGAATGTTACCTAAAGCCAAAGAGATCTCCATTTAAAAAAGTAACCTTTTTTGTTATCACAAAACTATTTCATTGCTATTTCGTCCCATCTGTTGAAATCAACATTGATATTTATATCTTTTACTAACAACGTTAACATAAAGTGAGCTAATGTTTCCGATGTAAAGACCCTATATTAAAGTGAATCAATATTAAAACCAAAATATGCAATCTTTTATCTGCCAAAAGTACTGTAACCATACCCCTTCTTAGTTTGCCTGTTTAAAGGTTTTATTTTGATTTATATTTACGAATGATGTTTTTATATCGGTGTTAAAATTTAGTAAATGTTTTGACTAGTTTGTGATATCGAAAACCCTGGTGTAATAATTTTTCTGTAAAACATAAATTCCTCTCTCTAAAATCAAATACGTTGTTACTAGACGAGTGAATGGTATAAGTTGATATATATATATATATATTTCATTGCTATTTCGTCCCATCTGTTGAAATCAACATTAAAATATTTACATCTTTTACTAACAAAGTTAACATAAAGTTAGCTAACATCAAAGTTTCATGATTACAATGAGATTCTAATATTGTTATGTCACTCGAAGGTGTAAATATGTCAAGTTTTAATTTGGTCAGGCAAAAATTGGTCATGTTTTGTGAACACTCGACTATAGGCCTCGAACTTTACTTATTCATAAAACTGTTAACAAGACCAAGTCTTATCTAACCTATTTATAAGTACATTATTTACCTGTCGACAACCTTGAACGGACCATTAGCCCTCTCGACTAAATGAACCTGGCAAGGACCGTACTGGAAAGTGTTACCCTGACCTGTAATTAACCTTAGTAGTACGGGTAAATCCCTCCTTTTTCTGCGGAACACCGTGAAATATAACAGAAATATTTGTATGTGTTTTCTTTTTAAATATTTTTTCATATGTTCCATATTTGTATTGTGTATTGCTTATATGTGTTATCGCATGTATTTAGTAGCAATCCGGATCTTTTTGTTTTTTTTTGTTTTTGTTTTTTTATTTTAATCTAATAAATATCTTATGTAATCTTTTGTGAAATTAATTAAATTTGATTAATATATCAGCGCTGGGAACAGTATATCTAACATAATAAAATTGAGAATGGAAATGGGAAATGTGTCAAAGAGACAACAACCCGACCATAGAGCAGACAACAGCCGAAGGCCACCAATAATGTATGTTCCTGATCAGAGACATATATATATATACACATATATAGATATAAGTAGATGTAATCACTTGAGTGTCAAAGACACTGGTGGTAAGACAACTCTAGGGATAAGTTTTTCTTTTCCGATTTTCGTGCAGTAAAAGGTTCATTTGAGTCAAACCGCTTGTCTCATATACATATATCGTGAGTGCATTCTTATTGAAACCAAATTTGACACATAAAATCATTCCAATTTTCGTAAAATAGTCATTCAAAATCCATGGTGTCGCAATGAACATTGTGTTAACCTATAGAAAGTATGAATAAGGTTGAGATATTTTACAATGCTACACGCGTTGAATTTAAGAGTAAGATCAAATATCAGTAGTTTGTAGACAGGCTTGTAGCCAGGATATATTACAAGGTAGAACTAAATGTACTGCGGCAAATATTACATACATATATGCAGGTATATATTTTACAATGATACACGCTTTGAATTTAAGAGTAAGATCAAATATGAGTAGTTTATAGCCAGCCTTGTAGCTAAGATAATATTACAAGGTAGAACTAAATGTACTGCGGCAACTATCACATACATATTAAGGTTGAAAATAATATGTATGTTATATGTTTATATTGTATGAATGTACTCAGATTTAAAAGACCAGCACGCTGAGTTGAAGCATAAAGATCTATCTTTTAAATATTATCCTGGCTACAAGCTATGTATGAATACTGTTTGCTGAAGTCCTTTTGCTGAAATTCAAAAAAAAAAACCCATTATCATCAGTATATAGTAAACAATGTAAATTGCTGACCCCTTTAATATTCTTTAGAAAGAAGTTTAAAGATCCATACGGTGAAGGAATTTTTTTAACTCGTGTAGTAATTTTGACTCTAAATATGCCTCCTCTAGTAGTGGAAAGATGATCCCAAATTGTCAAGCCTGTGCCAGTATCTGATCATAGACTTTGCAATGACAAAATACAGAGTGAATCTACCGAGTTAAGAAAGATTGGCAAAATATGTTTCTCTTTTGGTAACACCAAGTAAATGTTTAAAAAATTCAATGCGTAGTCTTTCTGAAAGAATCTTAGGATAAGCCTGATCTACACTTGTAGTCATAGTTTTTTTTTTTTTGTTTTTTTTTTTTGAAAGGGTTGAAATATCCCCAAATTTTAGTACTATATAAGAGAATAGGTTTTATTGTATGCTCAAAAACATGAAGGCTGTTTTTTAAACTTGGATTCAGTGACAGAAAGTCCTGGCGTAGCTTATGGTAGGCTTTTAACGCCTGTTATTAAAATAAAAATCATGTTTGATATGTCTGCCTGTCTTGTTAAATACTATGGCTTGGTTTTATTGGGATTAATTTTCAAACACCGATCTTAACCCATCAAGTTTACTTTGAAGTCTTTTTGCTGAAGTTGAAAAAATGGCAAGATCATCAGCATATGTATAGTAAAGAATAGGCTGGTCGTGAATAAACAACAGCTGGATCAGGGGAACTTTTAACACAATCAGGAAGTTCATTTATAAAAATTTTAAACAAATTTGGACTCAAATTGTCTCCCTGTTTTACTCCAACTTTAGTTCTAAAGAGATCTCTTATCATACTCTCTAACTATATTCAATAGCTTAAGTTTTATCCCTGGGAGAATGACAGTATCAAAAGCCTTCTTGAAAAGTATCAAAAGCCTTCTTGAAATCAACAAAGCAGGCAAACATTCTACCTTCTTTTGTATTACAATACTTATTTATAATAGTTTTTAGAATGAACATATGGTCAGATGGTCGTGTTTTTTTGGTTTTTTTTTCTTTGGTAAACCCAATTTGGCTCTCATCAATGATATGATATTTATCTAAGGATTTACAAAGACGTGTATCAAGTATCTTCCCCAATGAATCAGTAATTGTAATTCCTCGATAGTTATTAAGATCGGATGCATCATTCCCTTTATGAATTGGGAATAAAAAAACGTGTGGTCCAGGGTTCATGGCAATGATTTTCCATAAGAAAGAAAAAGATGTATAGCGGATAGCATGGTACCAATAGGCGTATTAAGAATTTTCTAAAACCACGGCTAATAATTATACCTGAACTTCGAATTTGCACCTTATAATCAGCTTGACTATATACCAAATGACAATACGACTTCTCAAAATCCAGGCTAAGAATAAGATGTATGTTGTTTAATTCGATTACGGACCAGCGAATTCGCGGATATGGTCTTGTCTCGATAACGATCCCCATAACATTATTTTGACTCCTTACTTATGCTCTTTCGACTTAAAGTATCAATTTTAAATTGTAGATTTTTCTTTTAAATTCCACCTAGTAGGTACATACTAGTTTTTAAAAAGTTTATCTTTTCAATACATGCAAAATTTAAAGAAAATAGATCAGGATACTGTTATTTCATGTGATGTCAAATTTGTTAAAATCGCCTTTTCTTAATTCGTAACTAAGAATGATCATAACCAGAGCTGTGTGTTAAAATGAATTCTCCACTTTTGAGAATTTATATTGTTATTAAACTTAACAGCTTATAATTAGTTGCCTCTTGGTTGATTTTATACATTATATTTTAAGTAACAGTGACTGGTCATTTCATTTTGTATTGGATTTTTTTTCGATTCGTTCCAATTTTCATTCCTTTCGCACTTTACAGGTATCCCTCTCTTCACCTCTTTTAGTTTTTATCATTTAGTGAAACCAACTTCACAAATATATCATATAATATATTCATATAACAAAAGACACGTTTAAAACTCTTGACTTGTCTTATTAGGTCCTATTTAATAAAGAGTTACGACCATCACAATTTTAAGTTACGACCATCCTGAGCATTTTTGTTTTTTAGTTACGACCATCATGCTCGAATTATTGAATGATCATTTTACGAAAATAAGAATGTTTTTATGTATCAAATTTTGTTTCAATATAAACGCACTGACGATTAGTATGTATGAGAAACATGTTTTTACTGCACAAAAATCGGAAAAGAAAAGTGTATCCCTAGAGTTGTCTCCCATCTTCGGATGGTCGTAACTTTAAGTTACGACCATCCGCTTACCACCAGTGAAAGAGACGACTCTCCATTCAAGTCTCAATGTGTAAAAGTAAACTAATATGTGTCAAACCCATATATACATGATCATATCTGGTCAAACTGAGACGGCAGTGCTATACTAGTAGTCCCAGGGTCAAAGTCAGCCTTCAACACGGAGCCTTGACTCATACAGAGTTAGGCACATTTAAAAAGGAGACGAAAGATACCAGAGGGACAGTCAAACTTATAAATCGAAAATAAACTGACAACGCCATGGCTAAAAATGAAAAAGACAAACAATAGTACACATGACACAACATAGAAAACCAAAGAATAAGCAACACGAACCCCACCAAAAACTAGGGGTGATCTCAGGTGCCCCGGAAGGGTAAGCAGATCCTGCTCCACATGTAGCACCCATCGTGTTGCTCATGTTATAACAAATCTGGTAAATAGTCTATTATAGTCATTAATCTAACCATGGGGGGGGGGGGGGGGGGTAAACTTCGATATTTTTTTGATAGGGGTGTGCCATTTTTGCCTCAAAAAACGTACTCATTTTAATATAACATTCACTGAAATTCAGTACCTATAGTTATATAAATATTTAAGAAAGAATGACCTATACTTATATACAATATTTTAAATATGACCCATGCTTATATAAGCACTAACTCATCATCACTCATAATTCATAAATATACCAGCTACCCTTAAGTTTTTATATATGAATTGACATCGTTTGGTGCACATACATTTTATCGTTTTATATACGCATGGATTGTTGGATATTCGTATATGATATGTAGATCATACCCCAAATCAATATACAGTTATCAAACGTAAATGCATTTTAATATAGGATGTCATTAAAAAGGAAGGTCATTTTTATATAAAATCTCGCAAAATTATGACCCATATTTTTTGCACATCCCCGTATACCCAATAATAGGAAGTTACCCCCCCCCCCCCCCCCCCGCCCCCGTGAATCTAACCGTCCGTGCCGGGCCAGCGAAATCCAAGACAACGCACCGCGTTCACTGTATCAATGAACAACTGAGCTTAAATATGTGTTAATTAAATGTGAGGGTCAAATCACGGTCAGTGATTTATATTGATTACGGTAGGAATGTTTTCTTCTGTCCTCTGGGTAATTGAAATAAAATGCTTATTTCATGTACTTTTCGCTACATGGCAAGTTAACGATATACTGATAAATTTTAAACGTATTTAATCTTCATTCAACCAACAGAAGAAATTTTCTGTACAGTCATTTATAAGCATCCAAATAAGTGCCTACGACTGAGACCTACGATTTAGGTGCCTAAGATTGTACATGTATTTGTCAGTGGAGTTAACAACACAGACGATATTTCTTTCCCCTTACTCAGAGGATCCCATAACAGAAAGCTACCACTCTCGCTACCACTATGTAAGTTGTAACAATGTATCTAAAGTGTGAGTTCAATTATTTTTACTCCATGATTGATTTTGTTCTGATATATCCGTAGCCATTGACGTTTGATAAAAATTGTCCTAATTTTAAATTCTTATTATTAGGTATCACAATATTTACGTCTAAAGGAGGCACGGAGGAGAGTCCACTTCAATACGTCTGTTAATTATAGGGGTGCCGCTGGGGTTCATATTGTAAATCAATGACTATTTACATTATTTCAGAATGCACTAATATTTGTAGTGTTTTGTAATTCTCAAATGACAATCTTATTTCGTTTTTACATCAGAGGCCCCTGAGGGGCCTCGGGTGTATTGCCATCGCCTACTTTTCAATTCGCGCAAAGATCAAAGAGATGCATATATAATTAGTTTTGGAATGATAACCGACATTATAGACCCGCGGACCTATATAGTGCAGAATAAAATTCCGTATCACTTCTTTTAAATTCATGTTTTCAATGGATACTCAGTTTTTTTAATTTTTCTTAATGCAAAATTTATAATATGAAAATGTTTTGTCGTTAGAAATATTTGTATTTTAATCAAACGATCTTCAATATCAAAAAATTGTTGTTGCGGATGAATACCACGAGTGCGCAAGAGGGCAAGAGCGAGCATGTAGAAAATCGAGAGGAAATCAATTCACACATTTATACAGTCACAGAAAGGTAATTATATTTCAATTATTTGATTTGGAGTAACATTTTTAAACCGTTTGTAGCATATATAGTTGTCTATAATATTAACGTAGCAAAACCAGGAAAATTTAATCTGTCATAATATTAAAATAAATTATCAGGTCACGTCCCCCGCAGCCATTTTGAAAATACCAGCAGATTGGGTAGGAGTAACAAGAACCTGCAAGGCCTTTAAAGATAAGGTTACTATTTGTGTATTTTTTATAACAACAATTTGTTTTTATAAAGATCTCAACAATTTTTTGAGTTAAATTTCCTTTCTTCGTAAATAACAAGTAGATTGATCACTTGGACACACACACGGAACTATTTTCTGTTTTTTATGATACTGTTTCGGAATTTTGCTCCTTCTCCGACTTAGTTTGTTGCATTAGTATATGTGAATATTTCCCCTTGACTGGAAAATACGCGGAATTTGTAATGACTTTCACTATGTCTATGTAAGTAATTCTAATATATAATTATTGGTTGAATTTATTGTTTATATAATATTCAGAGAAGACTTTTTCTTCTTCCTATAGAGTTTGACTCTTTTTGAGTGTACAAAGACTCTTGCTCGTGAAATCAAGAGTCTTACTTTACACTGAAATGTCAGAATTTGCCTTATTTGGGTTAATCACATTTACTGAATTACTATAGATATATTGGGAGAAACCTTACAGTTTTGGAGATATAAATATAGATTAACTGTCCTGTTTTTTAAGTCTCCCTTAGCTTGTAGTATTGTAGTATTGTATTATTTTGACCATAATGTATCGCCAAAATTATATGATAATTTGATGACATACTTGTGCTTATCATTCTCTACAGCATTATTTAATTTAAATGTGTAACCATATCCATGTCAAATTTTAGTAACTTATATTAGACATTTGTTCATACATACATGCATATGTGCATATGAGAACTTGAATTGAGCAAATATGATTAGTTATATCTATGAGAAATACAATCAGTTAACTTTATCTATGACATGTATGAGCACCCATGAGATCTTAAATTGAGCAAATATGATCAGTTATATGTTGAGTAAAATTTGAGCTAGATCTACTCAATTGAGTTAGATATATATCAATATTGAGACTAATCTTAATGGTTATTTGAGCACACATGAGCCTATTTATACTATTGAGAGCAATATTGGGATACTGCATGAGCAAACTAAGCAAATCTTTATTGAGACAAACCTATGAGCGCTATATTTTTAAATTTGTTCTTGACAATTTTTTGTTTATTTTTAAAAAAAATATTGGGACAACAGAGTTGGTGTATGTGGGTTCGATTCCCACCCTAGGCATTCATTTATATTGGCTGGTGCAAAGCGGGCAGTTTAGCTTAGTGGCCCCACACTGACTCTGTTGTTCATATATGTTACTTAAAAATATTCGGCAGCATCGTTCAGGTCTTGCCATCTTTATTTTTCTATTCGAAAATCAGACACAACAAAACCATTGAATAATTGTGAAAATTATACCACAGATAACTATGGTAAAACTTTAATTGTTTTTGGCATAATTAAACTTGGCTGCCATCCAAGATCTAAAAAGTTTTTATATTGATGAATTATATATATCAGATTTGGATTCTTTTGGTTACAAAACATTTTGGATGGTACATGTAGGTAGCGGCCAAATCTTTATTCCTAAAGGCTTAAAGCTTTCAGGTCTGAAAATTGCCCAAAATCATCACATTTTGACAAATTTGGAACATAAAATGTACTTTTATGAAAAGAACTGATTTATTGAGTGTTGAGACTTTTGAAATAAACCCAAATTACAAACCAAATTGAGAACTTTTTGGAGTTTTATAGTATAGGCTATTTTGGGCAATAAGTGAAACTTGTCCTTTGAATCAGTGGTTTCACAATAACCATTACATACTAAGTATCTGTTAGAAGATACATGTAGCTCTTTCACAGTACATTGTTAAACTTAAAGATAAATATATACCGACAATGACCAATATTAATGATGGAATGAGATTATACATGTATATATACTGTTTTATATTGTTACATGTACATACATAAATGAATATTAAAACCAAACTGTTGTTATTATTCATAAAAAAAAGAAAAGGGAGGTATGATTGGTATAAATCAGACACCAGCTCTAGACAAAATGATGAAAAAGAAATAAAGCTTATAACCATACAACATTTTTACAATCAGAAAAAAACTGTACATAAATCAGTTAGAAATAGCCATGAAATGTCAAATGTTAAACAATATATATACAAGAAAACTAATGGCCACATCAATGTACAATCGGGAAATCAAGATATACACCAAAAAATTACAAGGCCTGTTTTACAGGTTTCTTACAAAGGACCGACACATTCATATGGTAGTTGTGTTCTATATGTATAGTGCAAAATGTTCTCATTGCTAAACCAGTGGTATCCAAAGTATTAAATCCAGAACAAAGTAAAAAAAACCTAACAGTTGAAAAACTATCCAAATGTTGTGATATTCAATTAACAAAAATACCATCATTAGCAAATGGCTATCTACATATAATACATTGTAATATTTACAATGAACCATTTAATAATTAAAAACCAATTGTTCAAAGAACAATTGAAGGTCTTTCCACAAGTGAAGATCTATTTTATTATCAAAATATTAAAAATCAATCTAAAATGTCAGTTCCTATGGCTTTATAATATATAAATATGAATTTAAAGCAAAGGTCAAAATCTAGAACGTGCAAATTACCTATGACCTTGACCTCAATTTCAAGGTCATAAACCAAGGATCTCAAATCAAAAGACCCTAGGTCTTTATTATGTATGGTTAATGAGTTATATGACTTTACGCATAATTCTAAATATAAGATGGGCAAAAACTCCTATTTATTGTTTACGCACCCTTTCAACAAAAATTATAAGTAACGGCATGTCGCAACTAACAATTTAGTGAAAATAAGATGTAGATATGTTATAAGGTTTTGAAAATAAGTAAAAATAAGCCAAAATAAAAAATTTAGAATATGACCTTGACCTTGACCTAATTTTCATTTTTTTTGGACCAAGGATCTCAAATTAAAAGACCCTAGGTCTCTATCACTTATGGTTTACCAGTTAGAAATGCAAATCACTTATATCAAATACATAAGGGGGAATAACTCTCATATGGAGTATCAGGATAGCTTCGGTTAAAACTAAACTCCGAATCCTGAAGATGTAACGAGCAATTTGGTAAAATAAATTTGTTGTAATCTTTTACGGTTGCGAAGGAGTAGTGGCCACAAGAAAAACAGTGTTTGGGGAGATAACTCTTACTGCGCGGTTGTCAGTTTTAAAGCGTATAAACTATACGATATCATATTCCAAATATCTAAGCGACAGCTTTTGAAACAACAAAATTACGCAAGAAAAAAAATTAGGCGGAAGAAAGAAAAAATAATAATCAGAACAAAATCAATAGGTCTTTCCACGGAAAGGTGGAAAGACCTTATTAGAAAACAGAACCTACAATGTACATGTATAGCTGCTAATTTAAAAAAAAAATATAATGGATAAATGATTGACTGTGTTACAATAAAACCAAGATACAAATGTAACTCAGTGAAGCTATTTATGAACATTTAAAGAGTTTGTGTTGACTGCAACAAAAATCTAGAATAAGGGATAGTAATCTTGCTGTGTTAACATCCATTTAATTAGCAATTGATCCAAAAGCTAAATGTTTCAGAAAAAAGACCTGGATACTACATGTACAAACATTGTTAATTAATGCCATTTGTAGAGCAGGATCTGCTTACCCATCCGGAGCACCTGAGATCACCTGTTTTGGTGGGGTTCGTGTTGCTCAGTCTTTAGTTTTCTATGTTGTTTCTAGTGTACTTTTATTTGTATGCATGTCTTTTTCAGTTTTAGTCATGGAATTGTAAGTTTATTTTCCATTTATGAGTTTGCTGTTCATCTGGTATCTTTAGCCCCAAAGTTTCCCCTGGGTCAATTATTTTTTCGCCACCTCTTTCGCCAAAACAATATATTTTTCCCCACTTTATTTTTTAATTAGCCACAATATTACAATTTATCTGTTTTGATATGATTGTCTTGAACCTCTTTTTCATAGTTCAGTGAGTGACTATATAGCTACTCGAAGAATTGTTTGCTATGTTGATTCTCTATTATAAATTATACGCTAACGATTTTTGTATGTGTGCATATATATGGTCATAATGCCAATCTAACAGTTCTCATTTGACCAAGTAATCATTGATAATTCACAAAGTTAAGTTTCCTAGTTCAAGTCAGTATCTCAGATATGATAGCATATTATATTTAATATTTGTACTATATTGCATGGTGAACATATCTGTCGGGTAGGTATAATATAAACACCTGTCATTTATCAATAATTCAACACAACTTGAGGTCCTCTGATGTTCAGTACTTCAGTACTTTGATTTTTTTTATGGTTTTATCGTTCATCTGTAATTGTCTGTTATTAATCATGTCATTACCATATATATTTATTTATAATGTAAACACATGTACATTAATATGTGTGTGCAAATGAGTATTGATTCAATTATAGTGTCTTCTGACTATAAATGTATTCAATAAGTGATAGCTTTCATAAAAAGCTTGCAGTTTTATAGCTTATACATGTAATGTTCAAAATTATTATTTGATTTGTGGTATCATTCATTCAGAGTATTCCTCTGCATACAAAGGATAGACAGGGGTTATAAAAATTAAACTTGGAAAGGTTAATATATCAGTATTTCAAGGATTACAATATTCCTTTTGTGCAAACATGATATTTAACCCCCAGAACCATGAGAACTAAGAGCTTTAATAATATTTTCAAAATTACATTGTCCTTGTGTTTTTGTTCATACTAATTGCAGTAATCTTTTATTTAAGAATTGCATGCTTCTTTTTGTAACTTCATCAGGGGCGGATCCAGGATATTTGGAAGTGAGCAGTATAAATTTAATTATCCGCCAAACGAAGAGAGGCGAAATTTTTTTTGGACCTTTTTTTGGCTTTTTAGACATAAAATATGTGAAAAATGCAGTAACTTGACAGTTTCCTGATGTGGGGCATTGATATTTAATTGTAAAAGTGTAAAGTTGGACATTTTTTATTCTGTATTCTCCCAATTAATTGTGTATTATAAAATGATTGGATGGATCCAAAGTTATGTACCAATATATTTGATGTGGGATTTGTCAGTAAAAAATGGGCATAGAAAAATTCTCCCTAGCCAAGTCAATAACTGAAATAGAGGTCACAACTAACATCTGAAGAATGCATTGCGAATTTTAGATTTGACCCCCCAGATGAATCTGATCATACATACTAATATAATTGATGTTCAATAAAAAATAAATCCACAAAAACATTTATTGAGAGTTTTTAGTGATGACTTCTGTACAATTCTGTTGTCTAAGCCATACTGACATGACTGAATAGTAATTCAAATACCAACAAGAGTTTAGACACGGACCATTTGATTTTTCTGAGGGTGGCCTGGGATTAACATGCGAACAAAAATAAATTTACTGAAGCTTCTTCATTAACAAAAAACTAATAATAGTAAACATTAATGTATATATTTTTATGATTATCAAAAAAAAAATTACGCCCTTTATTTATAGATTTAATGCTAACTAATTTTTTGGGATTTTTTTTTTTCTTGATAAATAGCAAAAAAGTTGGCAAGATTATTGTTTTCAACCCAGGTACAGCCAGATTATTTTTTAGGCAAAAATAAAGGCGCGAAATGTTTTCTCTAAAATAACTCAGACCCTAACCCAACCGATGCAATGGTCAACTCCACGGTAGTTGACAGTCACATTATCATTAAGCATAACATTTTCACAGAATTGGATTATAAAATTACAGAAAAAGAGATAAATGAAGCAGTTAAATCACTAAAAAACAATAAATCAAGCAGCTTGACTCCATAATAAATGAGATGCTCAAATGCAGCCAATCATATCTGCTTAAATGTTTTGTAAAGATATTTAATAAAGTATTAACTTCAGGAAAATTTCCTGAAATATGGGCTAAAGGATTTATTGTCCCATTACATAAAAGCGGATCTAAAGATGATCCTTCAAATTTTAGGGGCATCACGATAGGTAGTTGTGTAGGAAAACTCTTTTTAAAGATACTTAATAACAGATTAGAAAAGTTTATAACTAAAAGAAATATAGTTGGTCCAGAGCAGATAGGATTTTGTAAAGGAAAAAGAACTAGTGACCACATGTTTGTACTTAAAACCTTAATTGATAAATATACTAAGCAGGGACATAAACGCCTCTATACCTGCTTTGTTGATTTTAAAAAGGCCTTTGACAAGGTTTGGCATTTAGCATTATTTTTTAAATTGAGGAAGCTCGGATTGAGCGATTTATTTTATAATGTAATTAAAGATATGTATAAAAACACATCTTTATGTGTAAAAACTAATAGTAACACACTAACTGAAAATTTCCCATCAGATATTGGTGTTCGTCAAGGGGATAATATGAGCCCTACATTGTTTAAACTTTTCATAAATGATTTACGTGAAATATTTGATTCTAGCTGTTGCCCAGTTTTACTAAACAACAGTAGCCTTAACTGTTTAATGTATGCAGATGACCTCATTATGATTTCTGAAACTTCATCTGGATTACAAAATTGTTTAGATAATTTAATGGATTATTGTAATAAATGGGGACTAGAAATTAACATGAAAAAAACAAAAGTATTAATTTTTAATAACACAGGAAGAATATCAAAGGAAAAATTCACATTTAATGGTCAGCTTATTAATAATGAGAAAAAATATAATTATCTTGGCATGATATTCACTGTATCTGGCAGATTTACAGATGCTAAGTTTAATCTTTATAATAAAGCATTAAAAGCCTTTTTTAAATTAAAAAGATTTTTCAACCATTTTAAACCTAATATTAAAACACTTTTACATCTTTTTGACCACATACTGAAGCCAATTTTGTTATATGGCTCAGAAATTTGGGGCCAATTCTCTCCAAATAAGTTACAATCTAAAGGAGACAACTATTTTTTCCAAATGTGCAAAGATCTAGTTATTGAAAAATTACATGTTAAATTTTGTAAATATTCTCTACAGGTACCTAGAAGATCAACAAACCTAGCAGTGATGGGAGAGTTGGGGCGCTACCCCCTATCTCTTGAGGTTATTCTTAATATGACTAAATTTTGGCTCAGACTTACAGAACAAAAGAACTCTCTCATTAAAGAAGCATTTGAAGAGTCCAAAATTTTATCTAAAACATATAAAGACAATTGGTTGGGAAGCATTTATTCATTATTTAAATATCTTAATTTAACCCCAGAATATTTGTTAAATCACAAATCTCATATAACAGTCAGAGCTCAGACATAAACAAGTCTATTTCTGCCTTTGACCTAAAGAAGTCAAAACATGTATTCTTTATAAAAATGTGTTTTCAATTTTAGACTTATCTAAGTCACAAAATGACAGACTTGTTTAGGTCTATTTATGTTGATGAAAAAACTTAACTTGACTTGGTGGCCAAACTACACCACCTTTGACAGTAAAAACCTGTCTGAGAGTTCACAAGGACTTGATCTATCTATATTTAATTATCTAATTGAACATCCTTACTAAACACAGATGTTTTACCTCATTAAGTGTGGATCCAGGTGGTTGCATTGTAAGGTTAATTAACATGATCCCCGATTTTTCAGACTCTCATTCATATTTTTCTTTAGAAGACAAGGCATTGGCTTTCAATGTTGTCATTATTTGATTTAGATGCATGACCTTTTTATAAGTATGCGTGGGTCTTGAAGTTGACCAATTTTGGTAACTTATCGACTTGTAGGAGTTGATATTTGCAACTTTTTGATTCTGGTCAATCATTTCTTGCTTAACAATATTTGACTTATTTAAGTCGTATTTTGTCTTGCATTAAAGGGAGACAAATCCTAAAACTTACAAATTTAGACATCTATAAGTCAAAAGCAGATTCAGACTTATTTATGTCTGAGCTCTGACTGTATAAAGTCAATTATCATTAAAAAACTCTGAATTAAATATGATGAAATTTGGCTTAACCAACTAAATAATGACAAACCTGGCATGGTGCAAGGAAATAAATTAAGGACCTATAGACTATTTAAAAATAATATAGGCCTTGAAAAATATTTATTGTTTAATAATTGTAAAACATTAAATGAGTTAACCAAATTTAGAATTAGTGCCCATGAACTTGAAATAGAAAAGGCCGGGAAGACATAAAGGAATAACCCCAGATAAAAGATTTTGTAAATTATGTAATAATGACATTGTTGAGGACGAAATTCATTTTCTTCTGAAATGTCCATCACTTAAAACTGAAAGGTCCAGTTTTATTTTAAATTTATCCTCTAAATTTACTAATTTTAAAACTTTAAATGACCAATCTAAATTAGTATGGTTGATGTCAAATGAAGATCCATTTGTTAATAACATAATGATTAAATTAATAGATAGTTTAATAAAGACTAGAAGAGTAAAACTAAGTATTAACACATGAGTAGTCCACAGCTCTTCTAATTATAAAACGGTACTGATTGTGTTCACTCACTCATTATCTTTGAGAATATATACTGTGTTTGTTGTCTCCCTTCTCTTATATAATATAGTTTTAGTTTTATTGTCATGTATTGTAACTTCAATGAAAAAAATCACCACAATTATTTGTACACTTTAATTTAAACTATAATTGTACTGCTCCTCGGGGCGTCTTGATTGACAAATAAAAATTGTTGTTGTTGTTGTTGTTAATATATTACATGTAAATACGAGCAAATAATGTCTTTATAAGTAACGAATTGTCGCATAAAATAAACAGGGAATGGCAAAGTTAACGAATTAAGTCTGATTAATCATTCATCAGTCCATAAAAGTGCAAGTAAAAGGGGCTGGCGTACGCCCTCTACGCCCCCTCTGAATCCGCCACTGTTCATTGGGGTGTAAAAGCGTTGACTGAGGTACATTTTGTACATTCTAAAAATGTGCACAGGGTCAACGCTTTTACAACCCTATGAAGTTACAAAAAGAAGCATTCAATACTTACAATGACTTATAATTACATTTTTTACTAGGATCATCATTTCAATACAAGATTTTTTTATCAAGTTTTTATTTAATTTACCTGTGCACTTTATTGTGGGACCTCGTGTCATCATAAATGATAAATTTTATTGTGTAATGAAGTGATTAAGGAATAACGCAAGATTGCAGTGTAGCCAATCAGATGGCATGTAACCAATTTTGACATCTGACTGAGACAATTTAAATTTTTGAATATAAATAAACATGCTATATATAGACCTGATGGTATCAGTCCTAGAATATTAAAAGAGGTTGCTAGCTTTATTTCTAAACCATTTACTAAATTATTTTATATGTCTCTTTCAGTTTAACAGGTTCCATTGTTATGGAAAATTGCACATGTTAATCTTATTTTCAAAGGAAAAGGTAGTCCACATTCAGCTCTTAACTATTGTACAATTTCTGTCACTAGTATTGTTTGTAAGATTATGGAAAAAGTTTTTTTTTAAACACTTGTATAATAATTATATGAGGAGTAATGACCTTTTGTCAAAGTTTCAATCTGGATTCCAGCCAGGAGACTACTGTTAATCATTTAACTGAAATATATCATAAAATTATCAGTAATATTGATATTGGGAGAGATGTAAGGTTTGTATTTTGTGATGTATATAGAGCTTTTGATAAAATTTGACTTAAAGGACTTATTTAAACTTGAACAAATTGGCTTAATAGTTATCAAAGGTACCAGGATTATAATTTAGTACGCCCGTTTCGTCTACATAAGACTCATCAGTTACGCTCAGATCAAATAGTTATAAAGCCAAACAATTACACAGTTGAAGAGCATTGAGATCAGATCTTCAACAAAAGGTAGTTTCAGAAGGCTTTTATTCAACTCTTAGAAGTATACATGCAGGTGTTCCTCAGGGATCAGTTTTGGGACCAGTTTCTAATTTATATAAATAATATAGTAAATGAACACATGAATTACTTGTACTTGTTTTGTTTTACAGAATGGGGAGACAACTGCTGATTGTTATTGGTTAGTATCAAAATAATGAAATAGTAGTTATAAACTGTATGTATTCATACATCTTATTCCAAGTCTACACATGCATACATGCACTTGGCAAATACCCAAAGCATTTTTATGCCCCACCTACGATAGTAGAGGGGCATTATGTTTTCTGGTCTGTGCCTCCGTTCGTCCGTCCGGTTAAAGTTTTTTGTCGAGGTAGTTTTTGATGAAGCTGAAGTCCAATCAACTTGAAACTTAATACACATGTTCCCCATGATATGATCTTTCTAATTTTAATGCCAAATTATAGTTTTGACCCCAATTTCATGGTCCACTGAACATAGAAAATGATAGTGCAAAGTTCAGGTTAAAGTTTTTGGTCAAGGTAGTTTTTGATGAAGTTAAAGTTACATCAACTTGAAACTTAGTACACATGTTCCCTATGATATGATCTTTCTAATTTTAATTCCAAATTAAAGTTTTGACCCCAATTTCATGGTCCACTGAACATAGAAAATGATAGTGGGAGTGGGGCATCCGTGTACTATGGACACATTCTTGTTATTGCTGTTCTTTGTCTCAATAATGCAGTGAAGCTCTCAAAGTTTGCAACGGTTTATATCTAATTGAAAGTTCAAGACAGCTGAATGAATATTTTGATACATGCTAATTTAGATTTTAAATGAGAATTTATGTATCATATATATATATTAATCAGTAATAAATGATACCAATATTACTTTATATTTGGTTAGGGCTATTTTGTTTCATTGTCCCTCCGTGAACAATGTGACAGTCATGACAGTGATTATTAGAGTTGTACGGTATGAGATTTTTATGAGGTGTCAGATACCCCCTGCTTATATTCTGATAGGATTTGCAATATATATCAAATTAAAAGAACACAACATTTTTCCTCACAGTCTTTTCTCTGAAGCTACCAGGTGAGCCATACAGGCTCTTGTTTTAACTTTAAGATCGGGAACAAGTTGAATATATTTCATATAACTTTAGTTAAATCATGGTAATACTGATATTGAATATTTTAAGCATCACTAGTTATACCCCCGCTTTAAAAAAGTGGGGGTGTACTGTTTTACTTTTGTCTGTCCATCCGTCAGTCCATCTATCTGTCTGTCCCATGAATATTTTTGTGGCATTTTTCTCAGGAATTACTTGACAAGGATTTCTAAAATTTAATTTCAGGGTTTATATAAGTCAGTTATACTGTGTGATGCTTTTCTATATTCATTATTCAACAACTTCCTGTTTGCCAAACTCTTGTATTAATTTAATTTACACATGATAACCAAGTTGAAAATTTTCGTCACATTTTTCTCAGGAACTACAATACAAGGATTTCTGAAATTTGGTTTCAGGATTTATATAAATCAGTTATACTGTGATGCGTTTTCAGATTCATCCCTTAACAACTTCCTGTTTACCGAACACTTATACGTGTATCATTTTACACATGATAGCCAAGTTGAAAACTTTCATCACATTTTTCCCAGGAACTAATTTACAAGGATTTCTGAAATTTGGTTTCAGGGTTTATGTAAATTAGCTACACAGTGTGATGGGTTTTCAGATTCAAATCTCGACAACTGCCACAGCTAACCGAAATATTTCGACAGGGATCATCAGTGAGAATTAGCTCACACTTTTACTTGTTTTCTCTTTTTTTTCAGGATTTTTAATTCAGTTAAGTGTAACATGCGCTGAGGAAGAATGTCCTTATAAGGGTCTTAAAACACTGAATGCTGATAAAGGAAAACGTTATGCTGAAGTGAACCCAGATATTCCAGGAGCCTATAACTTTAAGCCCAAACTTCCAGTAAAAGTATACGAATATACAGGATGGAATTATATTGATTATTCCATAGGAAATGACACTAAATGTGTTTTTACTGTTGTTGTAAATGGTAAGAAATTAAGGTAGATGATAACATACCTGCCAACTGTCACTATTTGCGGGGATTTTCCCCCATGAAGGCTCCCAAATGGAAATTTTTAAAGAAAAGTCTAGACTTTTTGACACAGAATTTTCTTATAATTTGCCAAAATGAAGATTTTACTATGCTTTTTTTTTAAATTTAATAAAAAGTATGGGTCATCGTGCTATTTTTCAAGCTTTGAGTCATTAAAAATTGCCTAAATTTGGCTAGATTGTTCATGGAAAAACACGTTTGTGTGCATAAAAAAAATTCTATGAGATCGAATTTTGTAATAAATTGTGAGAAGGTAAGTTTTATTATATGTTTTAAGAAAATAAAAAGAGAAAATGGTGTCACCGAACTTGTAATCTTGCTACAAGTAAATATAAAAAATTTCCCTATTAGTCCAGTATAAATTATTTACTAAAAGAGTTAATATCTCCCCATAAATAAGTCATTTGAAAAAATGATTTTAAAACCAATAAAAAATGATATATGTTTAAATATTTTGTATAATACAATAAATTACCAAGTCTAACCATTAAATTGCAAATCTGTCTCCAAAATTGCAGATTTTGGCAAATAACTAGACCGATTAAGTACTGTGATTGTACAATCGAAGATGGTGGTATACCATGCATCTACCTTAAGTGTACTTTCGCTTAATTATACATTTATCATCTATGGCAAGTTGTTTAAACTATTTATTCTATTTATTCTTATTTCAAAATAAGATATCTCATATAGCTTATAAGATATCTTATTTATTGTTTATGAGATATCTTACATTTAAATGGGCAGTATCTAAGAGATAAAGCAAAAATTGTTCAACTTTAATGAAAATGAAATAGTGAAATAAAAATAATAAGTTGAATTTGGATAGTATCACTTTAACCATTATCAAGTTATCCCCATTAATAAATTGAAAAATTGTAAAAATTTTAGTTTAGTTCTGTAACTTAATTTTGCCCCTACATATTGTAATATTTTAATGTTTTGTAAATATTGACCTCTAGTTAGTTAGGCTTTATAACTGTTTATTTGTGTACAGAGAAAATTAATGATGCAAGGCTAATTTGACAAGTTGCTAGTTTATTATCTGCAGTTAAAGTTGAACTGTCAGATGTGATTAAGACCAGAAACCATGTCCTGGTGTGTAGGGTAATAAAATTAGCTATGCCTATTGGTTTGTCTAGAGATGAAGTAATTAAACTCTATGATAAGGTCAGTTAGTCAAGAGACTGGCAGATTTGTGTATCAGCTGTGATACTGAAAGGATGTGTATTCCTTAAGTCTTGAATCACTTAGATTCTAGAGGACTTGTATTTAAAGTTTATATATTTAAACTTTGTAGCTAACGTTGTCAATGTGCCTGAAGTAATGTACATTTGTTAATAAACTTGTATATAAATGCCGTATTATATAGTTACTTGGAATTTACCACAGGATTTATCGTCGTGCCATAGATGGCTATGTCCGTCCATCTGTGTCGGTGTTGACCTTCCCCTTGGTCACGTTACAATATATTATGAAACCAATACACAATTCTTATTACCGCAAACATCAGATCAAGTACAAATTTGAGTGACATCACTTTTAATGTTCTTTATAATGTTGTACGCAAGTGGGGACATCATCTGTGTCCATGTAGACACATTCTCTTTTTAGCTCACCTGACCTGAAAGGTCAAGTGAGCTTTTCTCATCACTTGGCATCCGTCGTCCGTAAACTTTTACAAAAATCTTCTCCTCTGAAACTACTTGGCGAAATTTAACCAAACTTGGCTACAATCATCCTTGGGGTATCTAGTTTAAAAAATATGTCCGATGACCTGGCCATCAAACCAAGATGGCCGCCATGGCTAAAAATAGAACACAAGGGTAAAATGTATATTTTGGCTTATATCTTTAAAACCAAAGCATTTAGAGCAAATCTGACACAGGGGTAAAATCGTTGATCAAGTGAAAATCTATCTGCCCTGAAATTTTCAGACGAATCGGATAACCTGTTGTTGGGTTGATGCCCCTGAATTGGTAATTTTAAGGAAATTTTGCAGTTTTGGTTGTTATCTTGAATACTATTATAGATAGAGATAAACTGTAGACAGCATTAATGTTCAGCAAAATAATACCTACAAATAAGTCAACATGACCAAAATTGTCATTCAACCCCTTAAGGAGTTATTGCCCTTTATAGTCAATTTTAACAACTTTTTGTCATTTTTTGGAACTTGTACAAATATCTTCTTCTCTGAAACTACTTGGCCAAATTTAAACTTACTTGGCCACAATCATAATTGTGGTATATAGTTTAGAAAATGTGTCCGATGACCCCACCTACCAAACAAAATGGCCGACACGGCTAAAATTAGAACATAGTGGTAAAATGCAGTTTTTGCTAGATATCTTTGAAACTAAGACATTTAGGGGAAATCTTTCAAGATTTAAATGTCACTCAGAATAAGATCTATCCCCTCACAAATTTTCAGATGAATCCTACAACCGGTTGTTGGGTTGCTGCCCTAAAATTGATAATTTTAAGGAAATTTTGCAGTTTTTGGTTATTATCCTAAATACTATTATATATAGAGATAAACTGTAAACAGCAATAATTTTCAGCAAAGTAAGATCTACAAATATGTCAACATGACCAAAATTGTCAGAGAACCCTTTAAGGAGTTATTGTCTTTATAGTCAATATTGAACAACTTTTTGTCATTTTTGTAACTTGTACAAAAATCTCCTTTTTTTAAACTATGAGCCAAATTTAACCAAACTTGGAAACAATAATTACTAGGGTATCTATTTAAAAAAGTGTCTAATGACCCCGCCTACCAACCAAGATGGCCGACATCAGTAAATACAGTAACAGGTGAGCGACATAGGCTCTTGAGAGCCTCTAGTTCGTTCTTCCAATTTTAGAATTTTTACTGATAATCCTGAAAAGTTAATAAGATAGATAAAACTTAACTATCAATGATCAGCAATGTTTACAGAAAGAGTAAGTCTACTCCTTTTATTAATAGTTGCCCTTAATTGACAATTTTAACCAAGCTTTTGTGTGTTTTGCCTTTTACTTTGAAAACTATATGATAGACATGATAGATTGATCGAAATTTAAAATGGAAAAAATTATCTACAAGACAAGATATAGGTACATGTATGATTAAACATGTTGGAATGAAATGAATATCGGCAATATATCTTCAATAATTGATAACATGCATTGTTTGAACTTGTGACACTACTGAAGTCTCACATTTGCATCTCCATGTTTTTACAGTACTTAGGTGTGAACAGGAAGTCAGCAATATAAGTGACTATGAAGGTGGCACTAACTGCTCCAATCTGATATGGGGGAAGTCATGTAATGCTGCATGTTCTGATGGTAAAGTGTCTGTGGGCGGACCAGCAGTGTATACATGTGAAATGGATAATAGTAACAGGACCTTTCTACAGTTAGATAAAGCCACTGTATGTCAAGGTATGTTTATCTCTTTATGAAGTATCAAACCACTTATTCTGATATGACATCCTTATTACGCTTTGTAAACAAAGCCGTGTTCTAATGAGCACAAAATATGTTTGACACATGCGCACAAACTTACTGTTTATATTAACGTTATTTTCCATCGTTATCCTTTAATATATATACATTTAGGCAGCTAACATTATATGTTATTCAGGTCTCAGACAGGGTATATACTGTGACATTCCCGGCTTAGAGTTTATATCCCCTGAGCCGAAGGCGAAGGGGATATAAGCCCTAAGCCGGGAATGTCACAGTATATACCCTTTCTGAGACCTGAATTACACATATATTACGGATTACCCCTGACTTAATGTTATTTTCCAGTGCAGGTATTTGTTGACAACACATATATATTGAAAAACCCAACCTGATATGTTCGGCATACGTGAAGGATTTTCTAATTTGCTGTGAACATAATTTTATCGTGTATGTAATAATTTATGATAACACTTTTAACATTAAATTTAAGTAATAAAAGTGTAAATTGCGTGATTTTGTATCAAAAATGTATTATTGACTGAAGCACGTCATTATTTTCCCTCTGTGAGCCTCTGATAGTCTGATAGCTTTTGACTACGTCACATAGTAACCGGTGTTATGATGACGTTTTCGAGGTTCCAATTGGGGATAAAAACGTCGTATATACCCCGGCAGTTTCCTGAATATATACTAACATCTCTGTGTTGTTATCCAATCACAAACCTCGACACATTTGTAATCCGTAATATAAACTTTTATTATATATTTTTATGAAACAACATATATTTACCCTGCTCGTAGTTTTTAAACTTATCAAATATGAAATGCAATGCACAAGAGGAAATGTGAACAGCCAAACATTTTTACAGTAATTTCGTACGCTTCGACCTATAAAAATACTATATTTGTCCTATTAGAATCGAAATAAATCATTCATGTCATGCTCTATGCTCATTTTAACATGGGTAGGCATTATATTTGACCACATTTTACACCTCGCTAACGCTCAGTGTAAAATATCGACAAATATAATGCCTACCCATGTTAAAATGAGCATAGAGCATGACATGAAGGAATTATTTCTTAATTTTTACATCAGAAATTTTCTTGTAAAATCAATGTATTAGTAATGAACTATACCTGTAAGTTGATTAGGAATTATCAGTACTATTTAGGTATGAGGGGGTCCACATGTCACAATAATATATCAAGAATTGTTTGACTAATCCACTTTATATGTAGACATATCTTACACTCAACTGCAGCCAACCTTAGCGAAAGGCTGTGCAACAAACTTTGTTAGATGAATCATTTAAGAACAACTGTTTCATTGGTCAATTCACACTTTTGACCTCAAATAAACTATCAATTCTTGCCCAAGCACACAAGCAAAAAAAGAACATGCATACTAGAATCTCAACCATCCCCCTCTTTACAACTCACAGTAAAATTCAGTTAAAAAGAAGTCTGAATCTGATGTCAGAATAGGTACCAAAAGAAACAAAAAAAATGACAATAATACATAAATTAACAAAGGACTACTAGTAGTTAATCACTGACATGCCAGCTCCAAACCTCAATATTAAACTGATTGAAAAATTATGTCTTCATCAGATGATATATATTTATTATACCACCGCTTTAAAAAAGGGGGGGTATACTGTTTTACCTCTGTCTGTCAGTCCGTCAGTCCGTCCATCAGTCCGTCCGTCAGTCAGTCCGTCCCATGAAACTTTCGTCACATTTTTCTCAGGAACTACACATCCACCCTTTCTGTAATTTGGTATCAACATTTATATATGTCAGCCATACCGTGTGATGCGTTTTCAGATTCATCACTTGACAACTTCCTGTTTACCGAACACTTGTCTGATTTTACACATGATAGCCAAGTTGAAAATTTTCGTCACATTTTTCTCAGGAACTACAATACAAGGATTTCTGAAATTTGGTTTTAGGATTTATATAAGTCAGGTATACCGTGTGATGCGTTTTCAGATTCATCACTCGACAACTTCCTGTTTACCGAACACTTGTATGATTTTACACATGATAACCAAGTTAAAAATTTTCGTCACATTTTTCTCAGGAACTACAATACAAGGATTTCTGAAATTTGGTTTCAGGATTTATATAAGTCAGCTATACCCTGTGATGCGTTTTCAGATTCATCACTTGACAACTTCCTGTTTACCGAACACTTGTATGATTCGACACATGATAGTCAAGTTGAAAATTTTCGTCACATTTTTCTCAGGAACTACAATACAAGGATTTCTGAAATTTGGTTTCAGGATTTATATAAGTCAGCTATACCTTGTGATGCGTTTTTAGATTCATCACTCTACAACTTCCTGTTTACCGAACACTTCCATATTTTTACACTATTAATATTATCCACTTGCGGCGGGGGTATCATCAGTGAGCAGTAGCTCGCAGTTTCACCTGTTTATTCCTTTTCCACAAGGAAATATTTAAACATATATTTATGACAAACGAGACAATTTTAAGTTTAAAATTATTAGTTTTCCTAACCTATATAGGTATATTCCAACTTTACTTTCATATGGCATTTGTTAACACTCATATGATATTCAAGAGCTTGCACCTATTATTCAGATATTTGTGTCTGAGGGAAATAAATTTGTCAAAGAACATCTTGTCAATTTTCTCAAACAGTCCTTTGGAAAGAACCAATACCAGATAGACAAATATTTATTGTCTACTTCACAAAAAAGACAAGATGGTCTTCAGTTATAGATTCTAGGTGTTAAAGTTGTGTATTTTTATACCCCATTAGTGGGCATTATGTTTTCTGATCTGTGGGTCCTTCTGTTTGTTCGTTTGTCCATTCGTTTGTTCATCTGTCTATTCGTCTGTCTGTCCCTCTTCAGGTTAAAGTTTTTGGTCGAGGTAGCATCCGTGTACTGGGGACACATTCTTGTTTTATTCTACTTTAGTTTTCCATTTATTTGTTTTCATGCTATTATTATTTTTTCTTGATAGGATGACTTTTGACATGACTAAGAATTAATTCATCCTGCTATCAGGTATTCGGATTTGTAAACCTTGGACATTCCTATAGCAGAAATGTCCCCTGATGTATGATTTAGACAAAAAGGGTTTTTACAATTGTGATTCTATTTTGTTTTCCCACTCTTGTATTTCTATTTACTTTATTGGGAAAGTGCATAAAATTACAGTATGTACTATCAACAACAAAAACATTTTTTTTGTTGTTGGTGACGTCATTGTCTTATTTATGTCCTTGATGAGTTGTTTGTGGACGTAACATGTGTCTGGCAAACAACATTGTGGTCAAGGAATCTATGATGCAATCTAATATTTACTACTTTTTATACAACAGCAAAACATTTTGCAGACGTATATTGGTATCACGTTGTCGTCATTGTCATTGTCCCCGTTGTATGAAGACATTTCTGGTTTCTGGACAATAGCTTTAGTTTAAGTAAATAGAAATATATGAAATTTTATTACAAGGTTTTTGACCACAAAAGGAAGGTTGGGAATTTTTTTGAGGGTTGTGGTGCCAACAGTTTAGGAATCAGAGGCCAAAAAGGGGTCCAACTAAGCATTTTTCTAGTTTCCAGACAATAACTTGTGGAATGGTGCATGGATCTCTCTGAATTTATACCACAAGTTTTCATACCACAAAGGGATGGTTAGAATTGGCTTTGGGGTATTATGGCTCATACTGTTTAGGAATTAGGGGCATAGAATGGGGAAACAAGGGAGTCCTGGTTAATTGACAATTGCTTAAGTACGTATACAAAACGTAATTTAAAAGCAGTGTAAGGGAGGTAATTTAAACACATCATTCAATGTTATTCTGCTTTTAAATTATGTATAAAGAAATGTTTTATTGTCTTGAGGTGAACAGCTGTCAGTTTATTTTTAGGAGTTACTATTATAAAAATGCTGATGTCAGGAGGTTATTTAATTTTAGCCATGATTATGTATGTCATTATAGAGCCTGCATTTTTTGTTGCAGAAAGGCTGACATAGGGATAGTGATCTGGCAGCGGTGGCGGCGGCGTTAGCTAACTTCTTAAAAGCTTTATATTTTAGAAATCGAAAATGACATACATAATCATAGCTAAAATTAAATTACACCTTGACATCAGCATTTTATAATAGTAACTTCTAAAAATAAATTGACAGCTGTTCACCTCAGGACAATACAACATTTCTTTATACATAATTTAAAAGCAGTATAAGGGAGGTAATTTAAACGCAATATTGAATGATGAGTTTGAGTTAACTCTCTTACACTGGTTTTATAGAAAACAAGAGTGCACACACTGAAATGTCTCGCCTTCTTTACTAATCATTGATATTATGTTGATAGATAAATATATAGTAAAGAAGGTGAGACATTTTAACATGATTATGTATGTCATTTTCTATATTAAGACTTTAATGATGTATTTAAATGGGTTATTATCGTTATAAATCCATTGGAAAGGAGAAGGGGCTCTAAGGGGCAAAATTGGCCCCACTTCAGAATCTATTGATATTTCTTTCAATTGATATCTATGATATGGAGCTTATAAAACACCAAGAATTTTATAGTTATCTCTTACCGTTTTCTTGTTATGACGTCATAAAAATGGTATGCCGACTAAGCTAAAATATCAGCTTTTTACGTATGTTATCCTTTTTTTTTGATGTATTGTGTACTTTTTACAATAGATAACACAGTAAATAATCAACGTGAATACACTATTACTTGTGAAACATTGTGTTTATACAATGAAGAATAAAATTGATATAAAATTTAACCATTTAATATCAGTTATACAGTTGCTATGGTTACAACAAAATTAACATTCGTTCTATGTATGACTAAATTAGAGGGAATCTAAAGTTATTGTTTGTGTTTTCTTTTACCTTAAATTACCAAAAATGAGTTGGTGTGTACTTTTATGAACTCTGCTGATAAAGTTCACAATTTCATAAACTATGCATTTCAAAAATTACTCAAATTTATTGAAATATTGTTAGCACATTTATCTTTAGAAACTTTTCACATGTTCCTCATATCAAACTAAAAATACAATATGCAACCCCCGATCGACAAAACTGTTACTACACTATGATTCTGAATTTTTAAGCAACAGTTATCATAAATTCAGGTATTATGTTATCAATATCAATATTATTATACCAGTTTGGTGTGACAATTCAGTGTTAGCATTTACCAGTTGAACTATTGCAATAAATGTCTTCCCTTCTATATTCGTCATTTAGGCATAATAGTACCCTGATATCGACGTACGTCAGTTTTTTCCCAACAAAGACATACAAAACAAAAATGGAATTATATTATATGCCTATATATGTCCAAGTAATTGTTCAGTTAAATACAAATGCTAAACATGTTTACTCCTCCGGTTCACTGTCACTATCATCAACTACTTCCGGCTGGTTAGCATCATGGATATAGTCCTTCCATTGCTTTGCTTGATTTCCTTTGGTTTGATGCCGGTAAAAACTTAGAAACCATATAACTGACGAAATATGACTACAAGTACCAACAATTCGAGCACCGGCCTTGCAAGTACAGTACCAAGTTTTTATGCAGCAGTCATCATATGTAATCCATAGGTTATGCGTTTTGCTGCTTGTATGTCTACTTGCCATTCTAACTCTAATAAGTTGTTGTCCCTGTTGCATGACTTCATAGTAATCGTCATTTTCTAGATGTTCCTCAGTATAACTCTTTGCTAGTTTAACCTGGTATACACCGAGAGTTATGTCCCTGATGTCCTCCTCCGACAGTTTCGGAAAATCTTCAACGGAATCGTTGCCATCTATTTTTTGCCACCTACCACTTCTGGAATGCAAGTTTTCATTTGAAACTCGTTCCATGAGCTCATTTTTCTTCTTTGACATGTGAAGCATTTTTGTACCTAAGAGAAGGTCATCAGTTTCATTACCAGCATTAAGTGGTGGTCTATACTTAATACATATGGCACTTACAAAACGTGTATATTCACCAGCATACGGTATAAGGGAATTTGGTAATACCTTGTCAAGCAAGCGCCACTGCTTGATTCTACCATTAACGGACTCAACAACCCAGCGGACCTTTGTAACTAAACGTGTTGTGTTACCGTCTTCAACCGAAAGTTGCTTCTCGTTACGTTTGAGAAAGCTTGGTATTTTAGTTTGAATACCAAATTCTTCTAAGAGGTCGATACTGTCTCGAAATCCCCGATCAACCACAACAACATCATCTTTATCGAACCATTCCTTGATTTTCTCCAAGTTATTTTTGAAAATTGAGTTTAAAATTTTGGCATCATTGTTTTTGCTGTTACAAAGGTAGGGTCCAATGACACTTACAATGTATCCTGTAGTTGTGACAAACATCATTGGCTTAATGAGGTTGCGAAATTTGTGCATGCTGTATGTACTACGTTGAAATTTAAATTGTCCACTCTTTTGTATGTAAATATATGTACCATCAATTACGAGTATGGCAGTTGTGTTTGTGATATCACCAAATAATGTTTGTGCCAGTGGACGAGTGTGGTTTTGTATAACACTTTCTCTGGATACATGATCAAATCCTAAATATTTTGGTGTAAAGTGCTGTTTAACTGCATCTCTTGCGGATGAAATAGCTTTCCTGATAGAATCTTTGCTTATATTAAACAAAGTTGCTAATATTTTATTAGACATACCCGAATGAAGTTTGGTCAAAAATATACCAATACATGTTCTCATGCTTCGTACTCGGGTATCTCTTATAGCTGAGTTTGGAATGTGAGAACATAAGTCTTCAAAATCAGTAATAGTTAAGCCAGTCAAATTTCGAAAGTCTGTGTCATTTAAAGAAGAAGATTTATCAAAATCAATTCTTGCGTTTTTATTTTTTAATGCATGTTCTCTTATTGTATCTATCAATTCAAGTAGTCCGCTGCGATTGAAGTCAGAAACAGTATACACACTAGTTATGTCTTCGTTAGCTTCTTTTGTAAAACCTTCAGTACATAAATGACGAGGACAACAGCGTGATCCGGCAGGAATAATTATATTTTTTTCCAAAAATGTATGAAATCGTGCTTCTTGTGGAACAACCATAAGTTTTGGACCACGCTTTTTGCAAAGACAACATTGTGCATGACCTTTAATTGTTGAAGATATCGGAAGCGATATTGATAAAGGAGAACTTAATTTTGCTCTTTTAGGTGCAGATGGTGGCATAAAATCAGGATCATTTGCATTTGTATCATTTGTAAGGACAGTGGGTGTATTTACTTGTGCTTGCCCTTCTCTGTAGTATTTCCGTCGACAAGTATCGCAGATAACGTCATCATCATTGGGTGAAACAAGGAAATTCTTACTGAGAAAATTGCGCAGATTTTTATTTGTTTCTCCACACAAAGGTCTTCTTTTTCCGGGTTTTGTTCTTTTTTCACACAATATACATTTAGAATCTTTTCTTCCCTTTCTTATTTTATCCATTCTGAAAAGAAAACCATAAGAGGATACAATTAATATTTGGTACATTTAATTACAAAATCTATTCAACTCCTAAAAAATTTCATTGCTATCTGTTTTTGGCAAATACATATGTGTTAACTGTATTTGAAAATCTAAAGTTAGCATGCACCTTAAAACGGTGTTTAGATCCTAAACACAATTCTTAGCACAATGTGTTTAGGGTTGTGTTCAGAATCATGTTTAGCTTTAAAACATGTGTTTAATTTCTATACACTTTCATTTTTAAACGTGTTTAAATTCACGGCAAACTTAAATATTATGTGCTTACTGAAAAATGTGTTTAGGAATTAAATACAACCCTAAACACGTTTAGATCTAAACATGTATCACTAGTGTTTAAATTCTAAGCACGATTTTTACAGTGATAATTAAAATTTAATTGAAGAAAATAGAAACATCCATGTTTATGAATATAGGCGAAATGTTTTTTACAATGTGGTGTGCAAAACAGCCATATCAAATGTGGAGGCGAATGAATAAGACAGCAAACCATGCAACTACGGAGAATACCAGAACATTTTCGACATCAGACAAGCCCGGTATTATAATGAATGTTCAACTAAAATTGCTTTTTTTTTTAAGAAACAGTCTAGTGTTTGATGTTTGTTATTCACATAACACATTATTTTGATCAAACATAACAATTTATTTTTAAGATGAAACTCTGTCTTTCACTCTTCTTAATAGCGTAGATACTGAAAGTCAGTGCATCAAAAATTTCATAAGATTTTCCATAGTAAAAATAACATTTTAAGTTGCCAAATTTATTTCTGTGTTTGGTTATATGAATATTAAATGAATGTATTGATGTCTAACATCCAGTGGCAATTATTTCAAACATTTTCAGACTATAACATAATGTAATCCATATTTTGTAATTTTACTTCTGGATGCTGCGCATAAATAAATAATTTTAAATCTGGGTTCACAATGCTTTTAATTGAACTATGAATCTTCTGCACTCAGTATCAAATAATCGACTGCATGAAATTATACATCTTCTCCACTCCTGCTTTCTGGAACGGGAGTGGATCGTAACCCTTAGCTAGCGAAGATGGAAATTATATAGATACTCACTCATTTCTATGAGGAAATTGTCATGTAATAATTTAGGTCCGCTGTCTCCAGTGATCTGCAGTATCCATTTATGTCTAAAACATTAAAAATACAAGGTCTTAATGTATATTGGTGCATGTTGTTTTTGTTTTTTTGTATCTATCATGATCATGTGATTCAAAACGACAAATGTAAAAAATTACGAAATGATGAAAAAAAAATTTGGCTTGGATGAGATTCGAACGTAAAATATTTTCTCCGCAGCGTAGCGTGTAGGCGATGTGAACCACATAAACACAGTAGCTAAATGTAGTAAATAAGTCATATTTATGATTTTGATTCATAAACCGTAGGAACAACAATTTTGTTTTGTTTTTTATTTCTTTACTTCTTATTTACGATTCAACTTAATATCAATGAAATTACCATTTCATTGTTGTTGATTATGTCATGGTAATTTTTTTTTTTACATAACAGACGTCAGTGCAAAATGGAAACTGAAGTTTTCGTCTGCTGTGCCGTGGAATTTATAAATACGAGTTTTGTAGATCGTGTTCCGGCCGTCTTATTATTTTGTGTAGTACTTTAAAGCAATGAAAAGAAAAATAATCATAGAATTAAAATTTTGTTTCCATTTCGCTTTTTCGTAAGAGATAATAATATGAAAAGTCGGAAGAACTTTTTACGTGACAAGTTCATGTGATGTAGACTAGTTTAAGCTTAACTTACCTTTCACGGAGTACGAATTCCACCATTTTCAAAAATATAATCACATCTTTTAAATTATATTTAGTTCTTTCAATTCTGTCTGTTAATACCAAGTATTTAATGAATGATACGCTGATTTCTGTTCCACTATAAAAAGCTTCTTAACAACAGCACCAGTAAAATTCCGTGCGTCAGTTCCGTAATCACTTACAATAAATATAGACGGTAAGGGCTAGGCTTAACTTGAGAGGCTATGTTTTACTTTAATATGAAGAAATACGCTTTGTAATTTACTTTCTATAGCCAAACTTTATTGTTATCAACCATTGACCAAAAAAAAATGTTAAAAAAATACATATATGTTCCTTTTTTTTCCGATACCGGGAAAAACGGACGATAATTAGAGAACTTCGATGCCGGTTTTGAGCAAGTTTTTAATTAATATTCAGTATGAGCGCAGCTTTGCCCCACGAAAATATTTCAACATAAGATGCATTTAGTTGATAATATTGCTCTGACAAAATATTTCGTTGGGGCAAGAATGCGCAGGTACTTTTTTCGTAAAAAAACTTGGCGAAAATGAGTAAAAAATTGCGAAAAGCCAACAAATATGCACGTGAAGTGTTGTCAAAACACGGCATTGTGACGTCATAACTACAAAAAAACATTTTTTTCATAAAATGAATATGTCCAACGGAAAAAGAAAGCCATACACATACGAATCAGTAGAATTTAAAAAATTCTCGAAATTGAGGCCAATATTGGCCTTTATAGCCCCTTCTCCTTTGAATTAAGATTATGACCATATCTTGAGGAAAAGAATTTGTTTTTGGAAAAGGGGGGAAGGGGGTAAAAAAAATAGGGTGGAGGGACAATTTGCTCTTATGATTTCAGAAATTAAGTTTTTTTTTTTTTGGGGGGGGGGGGGGGTGAATTCTCAACAGCATAATGTATTACACACATAGGAATATAAATTCAAATCGCATAATAATCACACAAGTTCTTTAACTACAGTTGTTCTGTGTCAGAAACCTATTATGTGTCAAATATTTAATTACAATCCAAATTCAGATCTGTATCAAGCGTGAATATTGTGTCCATATTTGTTCCAACTGTTCAGGGTTGGACCTCTGCGGTCATCCAGCTCAGCGAAGCAACTTATTTGTTGGTGTCTTTGTTTGATTAATTTGTATGTTTTTTCTTGAAATAAGTCTGTTGTGTTGTATGCCTGTAAAATGTGTGGTTTAGCTAGGTATACAAACCAGATTTAGTTCACCATTTTCTTCAAAAATGCCTGTTCCAAATCAGGAATACAGCAGTTGTTTTTCACTTGTTCCATTGATAGATAAGGTTTGATTTCATTTGATTTGTAATGGACTTCACTTTTTTTCTAGTTGTCTGGCACATTTGTAATTTTATTATATCTTTTAATATAAACATCATTCAGGGTTAGAGGATGAAGACATGCACATTCACACACACACACACAAACGTATTTTTGCACCTGCAATTTACATAGACTTACACTTCATTTTGTATATTAATTATTTAATTAACTTGCATGAATTAACCCATTTGTATGATTTCAGATTCTGCCTTTGCTTTAAAATGTCCACAAGATATGACAATCTTCACCCCAACTTCCACATCAGATCATCGTTTATATAAGTATGAGTATAACTGGACTATTCCATTATCATTGGACCGCCATGGAAAGCCTTGGACTATTGAAAGCCAAACTGCAACGAACTATCCTTATGAAATTGGCAGATATACCAATGTAGTCACAGCTTATAGTTCAACAGGGGAAATCAGTTCTTGCAAATTTGACTTCATCATTAAACGTAATGTTTTTATTTCGAAGGAACATGAAAAAGAAATTTGAATAACATATAAGGTCAAATATAAAAGTATGTGTGGTTCCAGTTACATCTGAAAAAAAGTTAGGGTAGGTAGGTAGGGATTTTTTTTTATTTTATGTTTTTTTTTTACATTGAGTCTATGGGAGCAACATTCTGACTTTAACAGTGCTTAATGAAAAATGACAATAAAATCTTTAGGATAGGCTATTTTTAAGCCGAAAAAGTAGGGACGGTAGGATTACTGGAACCACACATATATTTTTATTTGGCCTAACCAGTCATGTGTTTGCTTACCATTTTGTGTGCAGTTTCAGCCACTACTAAGCTAAAATAAATCTCTGTGGACGTCAAGAAAATACACCCTTTATGGAAGCTCACTTAACAGTTAAAAGTCATTTGATTTGGGAAGGGAGCAAAGGCTCTAGAGATTTTGAAAATTATTTGTTTTATTCTAATTGTTATGGCTCCCGAACGAAGTTGTTGGTGCCATATAGTTTTACCCTTGTCCATCCTTCTGTCATTCCATCGTTCCGCAACAAACCATTATACGGAGGTTTTCCTAAACACTTTCGGATATTGGGCTGACTTTTGGTAGGTTAGTTAACCATGATGAGTTACAGATCAGTTTAAGTTTCGTTCTGCTCTGCTAATTTTTGCTGATATTACGGGCTTTGGACTTTGATTAATTGTTGAAAATCACAGTTATACAGACCTTTTTTTCGAAACACTTTCGGATATTGGGCTTTTTTTTGGTATGTGAGTTAACCATGATGAGTTACAGATCAAGTTTAAGTTTCGTTCTGCTCTGCTAATTTTTGCCAATATGACGGGCTTTGGACTTTGATAAATTGTTGAAAATCACTATTATACAGACTTTTTTTCTAAACACTTTCGGATATTAGGCTGACTTTTGGTAGGTTATTCAACCATGATGAGCTACAGATCCAGTTTAAGTTTTGGTCTGCTCGGCTCATTTTTGCCGAAATTAAGGGCTTTGGACCTTGATAAATTGTTGAAAATCACATTTTACTGTACAGAAATATTTTGTAAACACCTTTAGATATTTCGCTGATTTGTAGTATGTGCGTTAACCACCATGAGCTACAGATCAATTTTAAGTTTAGTTCCGCTCTGTTGTTTTTTGCCAAAATTAAGGATTTACAACTTTGAAAATTGTTGAAAATCACAATTATATGGAATTTTTTTCTATACGCCTTCAGATTTTGAGCTGATTTTTGATATGTGAGACTACCATCATGTTTGTGTCCGCATGTGTTATTGAAATTGAAGATTTTTCAATTTTTTGAGACATTCATGCCGTTTGAACACATCTAGTTTGGTTTTAATAATATAGACTTATGCTATTCTAATATCACTTGAATTCACTTTAAAAAATAAATAAAATAGATAATTTGTTCCTTAAGAAAACTTGTAGCTCAATAAATGTAAAAATAATGAATATCAGCCATTGGTTTTTGTCGAGCCTGCAACTTTTGTTGCAGAAAGATCGACATAGGGATAGTGATACGGCGGCGGCGGCGGCGTTAGCTAACTTCTTAAAAGGTTTATATTTTAGAAGGTGAAAGACCTGGATGCTTCATACTTTGTATATAGATGCCTCATGTTACGAAGTTTCCGTCAGTCACATGTCCAATGTCCTTGACCTCATTTTCATGGTTCAGTGACCACTTGAAAAAAAAGTTCAGAATTTTTGTAATGTTGAATTCTCTCTTATTATAAGTAATAGGATAACTATATTTGGTATGTGCGTATCTTGCAAGGTCCTCATGCCCGTCAGACAGTTTTCACTTGACCTCGACCTCATTTCATGGATCAGTGAACAAGGTTAAGTTTTGGTGGTCAAGTCCATATCTCAGATACTATAAGCAATAGGGCTAGTATATTTGGTGTATGGAAGGACTGGAAGGTGTACATGTCCAACTGGCAGGTGTCATCTGACCTTGACCTCATGGTTCAGTGGTTATAGTTAAGTTTTTGTGTTTTGGTCTGTTTTTCTCATACTTTATGCAATAGGTCTACTATATTTGTTGTATGGAATGATTGTAAGGTGTATATGTCTAGCGGGCAGATGTCATCTGACCTTGACCTCATTTTCATGGTTCAGTGGTCAAAGTTAAGTTTTTAAGTTTTGGTCTTTTTATCTAATTTTATATGCCAAAGGTCAGCTATATTTGGTGTATGGAAATATATTATGATCTATATGTCAGTCTCGCAGGTTTATTTGACCATGACCTCAATTGCACGGTTCATTGCACAGTGTTAAGTTTTTGTGTTTTGGTCTATTTTTCTTAAACTATAAGTAATAGGTAAACTATATTTGTTGTATGGAAGCTTTGTTAGCTATACATGTCTGCCTGGCATGGTTCATCTGACCTTGACCTCATTTTCATGGTTCATTGGTCTTTGTTTAGCTATCTTGGTTAATGTTAAGTTTATGTGACAGTTGTAATAAAGCTTTATACTTAGGACTATCAACATAATATCAATGATTAGTAAAGAAGGCGAGACATTTCAGTGTGTGCACTCTTGTCTAATATAAATTGTTGTGTATTCATACATGCTGCAGGGTTTTATATATGACTATACAGTACAGAGCTTTGCTTGATGTTGAAGTCCTTACAGTGACCTTTAGTTGCTTCAGTCAATGCAATTTACATTATGATGGAAAGTTGTCTCTAGTTATTTTGGGTCACAATACATCTCCTTTTTAGCTCACAGGGCCCAAAGTGCACAATGTGAGCTTATGCCATCACTTGACATCCGTCGTCTGTCGTTGTCATCTGTCGTCATGAGCTATTTCAAAAATCTTCTCCTCTGAAACTACTGGGCCAAATACCTTCAAACTTTAACTTAATGTTCCATAGGGTATCTAGTTAATAAACTGTATCCAAGTTTTGATTCATTGACAAACATGGCCGTCATGGCCAAAAATAGAACATAGGGGTCAAAAGCAGTTTTTGGTTTATATCTTAAAAACTAAAGCTATAAGAGCAAATCTGACATTGGTAAAATTGTTCAATTGGTCAAATTAATCACCCCATAAATTATCAGACAAATCGAACAACCCTTTTGGGGTTGCTGCCACTAAATTGGTAGTTTTTAGGAAATTTTGTGATTATCTTGAATATTATTATAGATAGATATAAACTGTAAACAGCAATAATGTTCATCAAAGTCAGATGTACAAAGAGTTAATATGGCCAAAAGTGTCAATGACCCCTTAAGGAGTTTTAGCCCTTTTAAGACCATTTTACACAATTTGTTCATCAAGTTTGCTTACATTTAAAAATCTGCTCTGAAACTACTGGGCCAAATACCTTCAAACTTTAATTAAATGTTCCTATTGGTTTTTAGTTTATAAATTGTATCCGAAGTTTTGATCCATCAACAAACATGGACACCGTGGCTAAAAATAGATCATAGGGGTCAAATGCAGTTTTTGGCTTATATCTCAAAAACTAAAGCTTTAAGAGCAAATTTGACATGGGGATTTCATTGTTCTATAGGTGAAAATCTATCAGCCCTGAAATTTTCAGACAAATAGAACAACCCATTGTTGGGTTGCAGCCACTTAATTGGTAGCTTTAACGAAATTTTGCAGTTTTTTGTTATTATTTTGAATATCATTATAAATAGATATAAACTGTAAACAGCAATAATTTTCAGCATAGTAAAATTTACAAAAAAGTTTTATATGACCAAAATTGTCAATTGTCCCCTGAAGGAGTTATTGCCCTTGAAAGACTATTTTACATAATTTGTTCATCAAGTTTGCTAACATTTAAAAGTCTTCTCTGAAATACAGGTGAACTATTCAGCCTCTTGAGAGCCTCTTGTTTTATCATGAAATGGCATAATTTTGCCAGGTGAGCAATTCAGGTTTTAGGGAATTGCACAGAGCTTAGTTTTTGCCATAAGATCATTTTCTTAATTGCACTAAGAATAATCGACAATACATGGTAGCAGAAATCACTATTAGGTGATCAACTCCATCTGACAGTTTTCACTTGACCTTGTCATCATATACATGGTTCAATGACTTATTTCCGTCAATGTAAATTCTTTGTGGTATAGCTGGTCAGTCAGTTACAACTATAAATCCAGTAATTTTAAATGCTTTCATTTATTATTGCATACCCTTGTCTACTCATAAAAAATGTGACCTGTAATTAATCCAATTGAAAAATGTATAAAGGACAATCACTTTTGATATTTTGATCAAACAAAAACCCATGGCCATTAAACTCTGGATAAAGATACAGCATCAATTTTTATTGAGCCAAACTTGGTTTGATAATGACCCATCTAGTGAACAAAATTCCTAATGATTTTGAGGAAACTAATTCATATATAAATGTCATATCAGCTTTTGAAAGAATGAAATTTGGGGGAATGCGGCTTGAAATACATTTTTATACGACCGCAAAATTTGAAAAAATTTTCGTCGTATATTGCTATCACGTTGGCGTCGTCGTCGTCGTCTGAATACTTTTAGTTTTTGCACTCTAACTTTAGTAAAAGTGAATGGAAATCTATGAAATTTTAACACAAGGTTTATGACCACAAAAGGAAGGTTGGTATTGATTTTGGGAGTTTTGGTCCCAACATTTTAGGAATTAGGGGCCAAAAAGGGTCCAAAAAAGCATTTTCTTGGTTTTCGCACTATAACTTTAGTTTAAGTTAATAGAAATCTATGAAATTTTGACACAAGGTTTATGACCACAAAAGAACGGTAGGGATTGATTTTGGGAGTTTTGGTTTCAACAGTTTAGGAATTAGGGGCCAAAAAAGGGCCCAAATAAGCATTATTCTTGGTTTTCGCACAATAACTTTAGTTTAAGTAAATAGAAATCAATGAAATTTAAACACAATGTTAATGACTACAAAAGGAAGGTTGGTATTGATTTTGGGAGTTTAGGTCCCAACAGTTTAGGAATTAGGGGCCAAAAAGGGACCCAAATAAGCATTTTTCTTGGTTTTCGCACCATAACGTTAGTATAAGTAAATAGAAATCTATGAAATTTAAACACAAGGTTTATGACCATAAAAGGAAGGTTGGTATTGATTTTGGGAGTTTTGGTCCCAACAGAATAAGGGGCCCAAAGGGTCCAAAATTAAACTTTGTTTGATTTCATCAAAATTGAATAATTGGGGTTCTTTGATATGCAGAATCTAACTGTCATGACTGTGTATGTAGATTCTTAACTTTTGGTCCCGTTTTCAAATTGGTCTACATTAAGGTCCAAAGGGTCCAAAATTAAACTTAGTTTGATTTTGACAAAAAATGAATCAGTTAGGTTCTTTGATATGCTGAATCTAAAAATGTACTTAGATTCTTGATTATTGGCCCAGTTTTCAAGTTGGTCCAAATCGGGGTCCAAAATTAAACTTTGTTTGATTTCATCAAAAATTGAATAAATGGAGTTCTTTGATATACCAAATCTAACTGTGTATGTAGATTCTTCATTTTTGGTCCTGTTTTCAAATTGGTCTACACTAAAGTCCAAAGGGTCCAAAATTAAACTTAGTCTGATTTTAACAAAAATTGAAAACTTGGGGTTCTTTGATATGCTGAATCCAAAAATGTACTTAGATTTTTTATTATGGGCCCAGTTTTCAAGTTGGTCCAAATCAGGATCTAAAATTATTATATTAAGTATTGTGCAATAGCAAGTCTTTTCAATTGCACAGTATTGCGCAATGGCAAGAAATATCTAATTGCACAATATTGTGAAAGAGCAAATTTTTTTTAATTAGAGTTATCTTTCTTTGTCCAGAATAGTAAGCAAGAAATATCTAATTGCAAAATATTGTGCAATAGCAAGAATTTTTTTTAATTGGAGTTATCTTTTTTTGTCCAGAATCAACTTAAATCTTTGTTATATACAATATACAATGTATATTCACTTTTTACTACCAACTGATAAATTAAAATAATACTTACCATTCAGTGATAACAAGCAGTTTTTTTACATCTTAATATTTTATGATGTATTTAAATGAGTAGTTATTGTTGCAAACTCCATTAGAAATTTTAATTGAGATTAGTTTTGGAATAAGGGAAAGGGGGATGTGATTAAAAAAATTGGGTTCAATTTTTCTCATTTGAAATTTCATAAATAAAAAAGAAAATTTCCTCAAACATTTTTTTGAGAGGATTAATATTCAACAGCATAGTGAATTGCTCTAAGAGAAAACAAAAATTTTAAGTTCATTAGAACACATTCATTCTGTGTCAGAAACCTATGCTGTGTCAACTATTTAATCACAATCCAAATTTAGAGCTGAATCCAGCTTGAATGTTGTGTCCATACTTGCCCCAACCATTCAGGGTTCAACCTCTGCGGTCGTATAAAGCTATGCCCTGCGGAGCATCTGGTTTAAGGATATAATTGGGTGTCAAATCAAAAGAAAAGAAATCAAGAATTTGTTTAAAATTTGGTAAATGACATTTGATGAGCTATTGAAATCTTATATAAAAAGAAAAATGGGTGTTATGGGGCAAAATATTTTACCCTGTAAAACCAAAGTAGTCTGAACATCTGACAAAAATTCCTAAATCAGACCTAAGTACATTCTTAAAGTACTAAAGTAATATGTTTGGGTCAGCAGCTCATAATTCAAAGTCACAATACCTTTAAAAAGACTGATTTTTTTGTAAGAAACTGTTTATTAAAGACTATTTCTATAGAATTATTATTCTGATCTTTACCAAACTTTCATGAATCAAGCATTTGAAGATAAAAGTATCTTATTGATTTTAAGGTCACCAGGTCAAATACCAAGGTATAAAGCACATAACCTATATGTAAGGGATCATTAGTATTTCATAAAAATGAAAGTCAATGATATATGTAGTTTAAGCTAATATTATAAAGTTTTGATAAATATATTAATATGCATGTTTATGTATGGACATTTGTTAAATTAATTTGCAGGTTTGAATGTACACTTCCCCATGTGGATGATTCAACAACATTTGTTATATTAATTTGCAGGTTTAGAATGTACACTTCCCCATGTGGATGATTCAACAACATTTGTTGAATTAATTTGCAGGTTTAGAATGTACACTTCCCCAAGTGGATGATTCAACAACATTTGTTAAATTAATTTGCAGGTTTAGAATGTACACTTCCCCTAGTGGACGATTCAACAACATTTGTTGAATTAATTTGCAGGTTTAAAATGTACACTTCCCCAAGTGGACGATTCAACAACATTTGTTATATTAATTTGCAGGTTTAGAATGTACACTTCCCCAAGTGGACGATTCAACAACATTTGTTATATTAATTTGCAGGTTTAGAATGTACACTTCCCCAAGTGGACGATTCAACAACATTTGTTATATCAATTTGCAGGTTTAGAATGTACACTTCCCCAAGTGGACGATTCAACAACATTTGTTATATTGGTTTGCAGGTTTAGAATGTACACTTCCCCAAGTGGACGATTCAACAACATTTGTTAAATTAATTTGCAGGTTTAGAATGTACACTTCCCCAAGTGGATGATTCAACAACATTCGTTATATTAATTTGCAGGTTTAAAATGTACACTTCCCCAGGTGGACAATTCAACAACATTTGTTATATTAATTTGCAGGTTTAGAATGTACACTTCCCCAAGTGGACGATTCAACAACATTTGTTATATTAATTTGCAGATTTAGAATGTACACTTCCCCAAGTGGACGATTCAACAACATTTGTTAAATTAATTTGCATGTTTAGAATGTACACTGCCCCAAGTGGACGATTCAACAACATTTGTTATATTAATTTGCAGGTTTAGAATGTTCACTTCCCCAAGTGGACGATACAACAACATTTGTTATATTAATTTGCAGGTTTGGAATGTATACTTCCCCAAGTGGACGATTCAACAACATTTGTTATATTAATTTGCAGGTTTAGAATGTATACTTCCCCAAGTGGACGATTCAACAACATTTGTTAAATTAATTTGCAGGTTTAGAATGTACACTTCCCCAAGTGGACGATTCAACAACATGTGTTATATTAATTTGCAGGTTTAGAATGTACACTTCCCCAAGTGGACGATTCAACAACATTTGTTATATTAATTTGCAGGTTTAGAATGTACACTTCCCCAAGTGTACGATTCAACAACATTTGTTATATTAATTTGCAGGGTTAGAATGTTCACTTCCCCAAGTGGACAATTCAACAACATTTGTTATATTATTTTGCAGGTTTAGAATGTACACTTCCCCTAGTGGACGATTCAACAACATTTGTTATATTAATTTGCAGGTTTAGAATGTACACTTCCCCAAGTGGACGATTCAACAACATTTGTTTTATTAATTTGCAGGTTTAGAATGTACACTTCCCCAAGTGGACAATTCAACAACATTTGTTAAATTAATTTGCAGGTTTAGAATGTACACTTCCCCAAGTGGACGATTCAACCACATGTGTTATATTAATTTGCAGGTTTAGAATGTACACTTCCCCAAGTGGTTGATTCAACAACATTTGTTATATTAATTTGCAGGTTTAGAATGTTCACTTCCCCAAGTGGACGATTCAACAACATTTGTTACATTAATTTGCAGATTTAGAATGTACACTTCCCCAAGTGGACGATTCAACAACATTTGTTAAATTAATTTGCAGGTTTAGAATGTACACTTCCCCATGTGGACGATTCAACAACATTTGTTATATTAATTTGCAGGTTTAGAATGTACACTTCCCCAAGTGGACGATTCAACAACATTTGTTATATTAATTTGCAGGTTTAGAATGTACACTTCCCCAAGTGGACGATTCAACAACATTTGTTATATTGGTTTGCAGGTTTAGAATGTACACTTCCCCAAGTGGATGATTCAACAACATTTGTTATATTAATTTGCAGGTTTAGAATGTACACTTCCCCAAGTGGACGATTCAACAACATTTGTTATATTAATTTGCAGGTTTAGAATGTACACTTCCCCAAGTGGACGATTCAACAATAAAAGGGGCCTCACCAAACAGCACATATTATATTAAAAAGTTTCCAGAGAAAAAGATCTGTAAACAGGGCTATGATTTTCAAAAAATACCATATGACTTTGACTTTGTATTCGTGGAATGTGAAAAAATATCACCTGGACATGCAGAGTTTACAAATTGGGACAGCAGAAACTGTACAAGTAAGATCTTAAATTTAGGATCAGTTCACTAAATTGATGGTATTCTGGACACTTCAAATGTTTGTCATTTGTACCAGTAGAAATTAACCGGCAATTTTCATCCACCAGCATTAATAAATATTGATGGTTAATGTTTAATCCTCTTGAATGAGAAGATATAGATTGTCAATTTGTGTCCACTAGTACTAGTAAAAATCAATGGTCAATGTTTGTTCACTGGCATTACGCTATAAACCCGTTAAAGTATGGAATTGCCTACATCTGTACTCGACTGTACTGATTTTTACTTGACCAGTCTGAATAGGTCTGAATTTTACTGGACATTACCCGACCCCAGTCTTAACCATACTGTACAGTTTTGGATATTCTATATATAATACTTCAAATTGAAAAAAAGAACTAAAAAAATAAAGAACTTGATAAGATTATTCTTTTGATTAGTGGTGGTGTTTTTTTCAGACATTCAGTATATACATATATATAGTTGTACATTTAAATTGATATTTGATAACTATGGGAACTTTAGAAGTATAGTGCATCATAAGCCTATGAAGACTGGCTGACATAAAATATGTTTCATATTTGTATTTTTATATTATATTAGGCTGCACTTTAATAAAACAATACATATATTCAATGTTTATATTCTGAATTCAAAATTGAACCTGTTACTCATTTCAGAAAATGAAATACCTAAGATATGTGGTAAAGAGGTACAACTTGATGGAAAACAAACAAAAGCTGTCTCTTTCACCTATGATTTTATGGAATGGAAGACATTGGTGGAACAAAATATAACTTCTTGCAAGTTTGGTGCATTTGTTGACGTGCATAATCCAACTATGTATGATCTGGAAATGACATTTCAAACAGACACATCTATACCTCTTACATCTGACAAATGTTTCTTTGAAGTCTTATTATACGCTGGTAAATCATCGCTTGGTACCCCTATGCAAGTAAGTGGTCTAAAGGTTAACCATAGAATTGCTTGGTTCTCCAATGAAAGTACTATGAGTTAAAAGAAAAGGCTAATATGAACAAGTATTGTGAGAGTATTCTTTATGTAATACAATGTCTGTAACACTCTGAAATGTTTACGTTGGATGCATGTATATACATTTAAATGGGAAAAGCAATACTGAATTTTAAAAGATTTTCAATCTTATCATTATATACACCAGAATGTTTATGTTAAGTTATAGAAAATACCCAACTTATGACTCAAAGAAATATATCTTCAGGCATCTTTTTCTCACAAATTTGAAACAAACTTTCTGATAATATGACTTCATAAACAAAAATTAAATAATTGATTCAGGCATTACAGAAATGTTTTTTTTTTTGTGCAAACCGTTTATGATTCATTCTTTTTATCTTTACAGAAGTTTGATTGTAACCTCAAAGGATCTGTAAAAATAAAATGGCCGACTCTAGATTTTACATTAGTGTTCCGAGTTTTGGACAGTTTCAAGTCTCAACAACATACAGATTTGACGGGAAATGGAACAATACTTTTCTCAATGACAGAATGTTCTAATTGTGCTCTCTCGAATTTAACAGGACTTGATCTTATAGAATCTGATATACCATCTTTTAAATGTAAATAAAAAAATGTTCAGGTTAAAAGTATAAATGTAAATAACAAACCTTAAGGTAAAATCAGTGTAAACAGGGACTTCCATTGAACAAAATGAAATGTTGGACTACCGACCTCATACAAAGGCTATAATTGTAAAATGTATTTCACCGTCTTAGGGTTGTTTTTGAACGACAAAATTATTTCATGTCTACCTGTGCCAATTTCAAACGTGCAATTTTACACCAGTACTTAAAACCCTCCATCCTTTATGGGTGCATTTTACATAGATAAATTAAATCGTATAATATAAACAAAATAAGGATGTTAAATTTGATGTATGCCTTTTTGTGCTTCTTCGTTACATTTGTTGTTTTTATAGTGATTTAGATGATAACACAATGTTGACTGCTGTATCCCTATTTTTTGACATTTTTACCTATTGTGTCTGTTTGTTTTGTTCACGCATCGGTGACAATATACTGGAATTTGATGCGACTGTCATACAAGTGAGAGGTTTAGCTAGCTATAAAACCAGGTTTAATCCACCATTTTCTACATTTGAAAATGACTGTACCAAGTCAGGAAAATGACAGTTCTTGTCCATTCGTTTTTGATGCGTTTTGTTATTTGATTTTGCCATGTGATTAGGGACTTTCCGAATTGATTTTCCTCTGAGTTCAGTATTTTTGTGATTTTACTATTTTCTTCAATATATTTGTAAATTAACATAAATTTAATTTCCAATTCCTTTTGCATTTAAACTGTGGAAGGTTTTGTTTTGATTTTAAATTGAGACAACTATGCCTTTAGATAAAAAGACACTGTATGAATTAGATTTGTCATAAGATTCATGACCCTGTGATTATAGTTAAGTCAAATTATTTTCAAAGTATAGATTTAAAAGATTAATATATATATTATTATCGATCTCACTGACAAGTTATAACATCAGTGCTGAAAAAGTATTTTTGTTAGCATTTTGTTTCTTCAAAAATGTAAATAATATGAAAAAAAATCTATATACTGTCAATTGAGAAATTATTGCATGTATTATAAAATAGTAAAGCTTGGATTTCAACTTAAAAAGAATCTGAAAAGCAACTTCTTGTGAGATAGCTTATTTTTAAAATACTCCAAACCCAGACATTATTGCGAATAGTGCAACTGAGTTAAAATCAAAATAATTGCATAGTTTATCTAATACAAATATTTGTATGCAGATTTGCCTTAATTTGCACTTATGACTCAAATTTTTTTGTTCTTCAAAAATCTCAAAATCTCAATTATAAATTTTTGAATTGACAGTATTTGGATTATTTTTCTTCATATTATTGACATTGATATACCTTAAGATTTTAATAAAATTTCATTATTTTATTGTAATATAATGTATACAATTGTACACATCTGTTTAAAACTGCATTTTCTCATTCCAGAATTAGTTATAAATAGTTATAGTTATAAATTTCAGTTAGCCCGTTCCTTCCGTGTAGAATGGATGGTTGTTTGGAGGATTCACTTCACATGTTTAAAATTAAGCGTGGACCGAATACTTGGGACCAAATGGTTGAATTAGAACACAAAACATGCACTGCTAACATAAAAGTACAAAATAATACAAAGAAGATATGTTTCCACCAAGCAAATCTAGAGAAAAGAGATTGGGTTCCCTGTAGGCGAGCTAAAAAGGAATATCTGCCCATTTTTATACATTTGGATTCTTTTTTCACTTTGGTAAGTTAAAAGGAGTTTATATGGCAAAGACCTTTATTTTGACCCCATGAATTTAAATGAATTAATCTGTTAGATTTCTTAGAAGATACATATAGATTGTTTGTTGTTTGGTTAATATTCACTGGCATTTACTTCGTACATGTTAAGGATGAACTTATTAAGTAATACTGTTGTCCCACAAGAGGTAGATATACCAGTGTGAAGGGGAAGCTAGACTGTTACTGTGAGGTTGATTACCCCTCCCCCTTTATGTTATGATTTAATAATGTAATAGTTTTCAGGTGTGATTTTTCGTGATGTATAGTTGATTATACCCTCTGTATGTTATGATTTTTATATATATGTCATAACATTCATGTATGACAATGTCTATATATTGTTTTTTATCCATCACTGCATAAACATTGGCAATTTTCATTTATTTTTATAAGTCCAAATTGTTTTTTTTTTTGTTTGATCAGAAAAGGACATTGGTGAAACTTGGTGTGCTAAGAGGACCACAATGAGTGCAAAATAACAATTCACTCATCATAAACGCATGATAATGGAATACTTTATAGATACATGTAGAAATAAAGCTAAATTAAATTGTATGCTTCTTTATTGTACTAGAGTCGACTGATTGAAGGATAAAAGTTTATCATCATATATATAAAAGTTGCAGCAAAAGTTGCTGGTTTATATTTTATTTTACAGGTTATTCAATGTGATGATCTCCAGGGGTGGTGGTGCTTACCACAGGATTTACCAAAATTTGAAAATCTGACGATAACATGGGAGCTAGGATATTGGCACCATGGTTCTGTTACAGAGGAGCTATGGGTACTCTCTGTGTCATCAGTTAACAACAGCCAAACATGCTCACAACCTATTGTTTACACTACATTGCTGAACACTACGATGTCACCAGGTAATATTGTAGTTTTGTTGTTGATGAAGAATAGAGATAAATAAAGAATCATTTACACTTTACCAAAAACAGGAAACAACATATTAGTTTTAATGTTGACAAAGAGAAAAATTATAAAGTATGTGTTTAAATATGTCTCAATGATATAATGTTTAACTCTTAAATTTTGTTCTAGGAAAATTAAAAAACACTTTTTTTCATTAATACAGTAATCATCACTCAGGCTCATAGGGATGCTGACAGTAGTTTATCAACTCCAACAATACTAGGGATAGTGGTTGGTGTATTGGCAGGTATATGCTTATGTTTAGTAGGTGCATATTGCTGCTGCTGCAAGAAGAGAAAATCACAAGGTATTTAAAAATAGGCAACAGTAGTAAACCACGGTTCAAAAGTCATTAATAGATTGAAAGTAAACAAATTCCGATAACAATCTAAAACCAAGGGAAACACATCAACTATAAGAGGAAAACAACAGAAACACTAAAGTGCAACAAAAAACAAATGACAATGTAACACACACAGAAACAAACTATAAGATAACAACTGCTATTTTCCTGACTTGGTACAAGACATTTTAAGCAATAAATGGCTGGTTTAATCTGGTTTTGTGGCTAGCCAAACCTAATGCTTTTATGGCAATGTTAAATATAACACTAAAATGACAACATTACATGACAGGAATACATTACAAATAAATGCAAGGACATTCAGGACAGAGAAATACACAAATAAACAATACAATCGTACATTTCCACCTGCTAACCATAGAATAAAAATGATCATGTAAAACAACCTAGAACAGCAAACAAATATGCACAATAGAACCACAAACTTTCTATCACACGACTGGATAAACAACAAAAAAGTGACGTCTCCCGTTAATTTCTAAAAAAATTATATAATTCAAGATCAGGTTTGTAACTATGTCATTTGAGGTATTTTATTACAATTTGATGAATATTAATATGGAATTGTGTAAGTAATTAGATATTGTATTATCTAGCTATGTCAGTATTTCTACTGAATTAATTGTAAAACAAATAAATTGTGTACATGTAGATGCTATAAACTAAAATCTTATAAATAAAATGGGTAATAATTATCTTTACTATTATAGATGAATATAAAATATAAAAAATACAATTATAACTTTAATACATTTAACAATATCCGTATTGTTTTACTCTAAATTTGTTAAATAAATTCTGTTCTATATAAACTGCACAGCGTTTCCAACTGATTTTTCTACATATCGTGTACATAGATTGTGTTCCATATAGAAAGCACAGGGTATTTTACTGATTTCCCCTCACATTTGTTAATAGATTCTGTTCCTTATAGACTGACATTTTGTGGTAAAGGATAACTTTCAATATATATTTTTTCACCTCAGACTAGCCAAGGGAGACATTATGAAAACAAATGCACTTATATAACATGCACTGGTGTACATTAAATTATTAAAAGATATAGATATCTTTGTATTAGTTCTTTCAGAAACAAGATTCAAATGTTAAAATTTGGTAGACCTTTTCTATCAGGTTAATCAGCCTCCCAATAGAAGAGTTCTTTTGTATGTTGAGAGATACTTTAGATTTGATTGATCCAAATGTTATTTTTAAACTGTCCAACAACAAGTTTGAGAGAACATTGGAAACAATACTATGACCTTGTATTGCTCACCATTCATTTGTTGATTTTGTACATAACGTTTTCTAATGTTAAAGGGTTGGTAAATATGAATCTAAACAAAAGGTCTGCTGTAATAAATCCAGCAAAAACATCTTTTGAAACTTTATGTATAGAAAAGTTAAAAGAGGGGTTCTCTAAAACATATTCTCCTAGATATTTATAACCATTTACTTGTATTCAATTTAACAGTGGAAAAAACATATGGAGCATGACGTCCTCTCAACATAATAATGGCTGTTGGACTATTTTGGTGAAATTCTCTATGATAAACACTGCTTGCTAATAATCTAGTTACTAATCATATCATAAAACTCTAAATACTGGCCTAAGCACCATGTTCCCGTCAGAAATATTTTACTAGTTTCATGCATAGATATACCCTTTGTGGTTGTGTGAATGATTTGCCATCTCATTGTGCTTTTATGGCTATTGTTATAGGACAAATAAAAAAGTGTATGTGTGGGATACACAGTCCTATTGACTTTAGTTTTGAATAAAAGATGTGAGAAAATATACAGAGAGTATGAACCCCTTAACAACAGAAATGCATGTTCCATTTTTATTTTTTTGTTTGGTTTCTTGAAATGGAAATTCATCATATTGACTCGTGAAAATTGGGTTGGAAAATAAGGTTCCTGTTCTATTTAATCAATTACTAAATATTTAATGCAGGCCTTCACAATGTCTTGCATACTTATTTAATATTTAACATCTGCAACCCTTTTTGAACTACACATGAAGATAATATATGCATATGTTCCAGATGGTGAAACTTGTTTACCTGAAGAAGCAGTCATTTAGTGTAATCAACTTCTCCCAATGATTTCAAACTTTCTAGATTCATGTAAAATGTGCTCATCATCTTGTGAGCAGATCTGGACAGTTATTGTATGTTTTAGCTAATTGGTAACAATAGTATATCGCTGTGCGAAAGTCATAAAAAGATTGAGAGAAAACAAATCCTGTTTACAAACCAAAACCTAGGGAAACACATCAACTATAACAGGAAAACGACAAAACAACAGAAATCTTGAAGTGCAACAAAAAAACAAACGACAATGCAACACACACATACGAACTATCAAATAACAAATGCCATTTTCCTGACTTGAAGTTGATACAGGACATTTTAAGAAAAAATATTTGGTTGAACCTGGTCTGAGTAGTCAAACTTCATGCCTTTATGGCAATGTTAACTTTAGCACTAAAATGACAACATTTATTGACAGGACTACAGTACATATAAATGCAAGAACATTCAGGAGAGAGAAAAACACAAATAAACAATACAACAGTGCATTTCGAAATGCTCATAGTTATCAAAGGTACCAGGCTTATAATTTAATAGGCCAGACATGCATTTCGTCTATATAAGACTCATCAGTTACGGTCAGATTAAAATAGTTAGAAAGCCAAACAAGTAAAGTTGAAGAGCATTGATGATCCCAAATTCCAAAAAGTTGTGCCAAATACAGCTAAAGTTATCTTTTCTTGGGATAAGAAAATCCTTAGTTTTTAAAGTACTTACATCGATATACTATATTGTCTCATTGCCACTCATGTCAAGTCTTTATATTTTCATACTAACTTTAACAATTGAGATAAGTCTTAATTCAGTGTTTGACTGCAATTTAACGACAATACCTATGTTGGTATATTGACTTTGTTAGGAACACCATATACTATAATTATTCTTTCTCGAGGGATTACAATGTAATTTTACCAATAATGATATATTGACTTTCTTAGGGAAACCAGATACTGTCCCTGATGATGTCAGACTGTCGATGCTCGCAGAACATAATGGCAAACATTAAATTTGTATTTTGGTAAATATAAGAGTTTTAACATCTGTAGATCTGTCTGCTGCTTTTCCTTCTGTGAAAAGAAAAATGTTTATCAAGTTCAAATTCCGTCTTCAGAAGTAAAAAGTATTAATACAGCTATGTATAAAATTCATAGCCTCCTATGCTTAGTTATAATTTTTAAAGTATCTACCTGAACAAGGGGATATATATGTCAATGGATTTTTCATCTTTAGCTTGAGTGTTTTAATTATCCATAAGATTGTACAGGTATGATCTGTGATAACAAAGAAATAAAATGTTTTATTTTCATATAACAAGAGCATTTTTTATATATTTGAATGGCCCAGAAACAAAGTTGTCAGTGCCATATAGTTTTACCCTTATCCGAAATTCCGTCTTTCCTTCTTTCCGTAATTCCTTAATTCCGTCATTCCGTCATTCCGCAACAAACCATTATACAGACTTTTTTCTAAACGCCTTCAGATATTGGGCTGATTTTTGGTATGTGAGTGAACCATGATGAGTTACAGATCAAGTTTAAGTTTCGTTCCGCTCCACTAATTTTTACTGAAATTACGGGCTTTGGACTTTGAGAAATTGTTGAAAATCTCAGTTATACAGCTTTTTTTCTAAACGCTTTCAGATATTGGGCTGATTTTTGGTATGCGAGTTAACCATGATGAGTTACAGATCAAGTTTAAGTTTCGTTCTGGTCTGCGTATTTTCGCTGAAATTACGGGCTTTGGACTTTGATAAATTATTGAAAATCCCAGTTATACAGATTTTTTGTCTATTCCCCTACAAATTTTGAGCTGATTTTTGATATGTGAGACTACCATCATGTTTGTGTCCTTGTGTGTTTATATTGAAATTGCAGATTCCCAACTTTTTGGGACGGGACCATTCGTGTCGCTTTGACACATCTAGTTTAAATTATTTTTCTTACCTGCAAATAGTTTTATTTGAATTGGTTAACATGATGACATTACAGATTTCATTAATGAGCTACGTCAGATAGAAATCGACCTTCTGCAAGTGCATGTATAAGTGCATGTATAAGTGCATGTATACATGTTCATGTATAAGACTTGGATTGATTTATTGTCATCTGAAATCCATGAATTTATAGAGTGTTTGGTGAAAAACTAGACCAAAAAAATAAAAGTACAAAAAAAACTGTACTCTGAGACATCAAACGAATGGACAACACCTGTCATATTCCTAACATAGTACTGGCATTTTCGTATGGAGAAAATGATGGATTAAACCTGGTTTTATAGCTAGCTCAACCTCTCACTTGTATGAGCATTGTGTAAAAATTTAAGAAGGAAAAATATACGAAGCATATATAAAACAAATAGCATAGAACAGTAGAACAATCCAATCCAAACTCAAGTTTTGTATATATAACTCTTAAGGTAAGGATGTTGATAAGATATATTAAGATCATGTCCTGCTGCAGTCATTAAACATTGTTGCTTTCATTCACATCACCTTTTGATAATATGTTCAAAGGTTTATGTACGTATTGGGCAATCTTGATAAAACATGTACATGTGTATAACATCCTGGATGAGCAAATAGCACAATAGAGAAAAAAACAAGAAAATTAGAGAAATTTTGCTTTTGTGTTTTATTTATTTATTCTCTTCTCTTCTCACTTTCTCTCTTAAATAAAATTCTCTCTTTATTGATCAATATTGAAATAATTGATACAAAATAATATATTGTATATATTTTATAATTTTGAATACTAACAATTACTAACAATTTTCTAAATATACAATCTAATGTTTAACAAAGCCGGGATAAGGTACCGGTACTTTCTGTATCAAACTAACAAACGTGAAAGTTTCCAATATATATATATTATTTAACAAAAAAAAATATCCTGCTGCAGTCATTAAACATTGTTGCTTTCATTCACATCACCTTTTGATAATATGTTCAAAGGTTTATGTATGTACCAGGCAATCTGATAAAACAAGTACATGTGTATAACATCCTGGATGAGCAAATAACACAATAGAAAAAAAAAAACAAGAAAATTAGAGAATAAGGCAAATAATAATACGAATTTTATTTTATCATTTTTCATAGGGTTAAGTTGTGGAGTGGAAATGAGTTGATTTCATTTGTTAAAGGTGATAGAAGAACTTATAATTGCCAGGTTAATTGTGGATGAATACATTCTAGGCCTTAAAGAAGAACAATAGTTTATGTGAAATGGCATTGATGACCTGTGAATTCGTTAGCACTGTAATTTATACTCTATTGTTATATGATTTGTGCTAATGTAGACTTACTGTTCTTGTCTTTTATAACTTATTATTTTGTTATTATGTACACTTGGCATTAATGTTTTTTTATATCAGTATTTATATTGACAAATTTTTATTAACTTGATATACTGATTTTATACTTTATACTAAATCTTTTAAGTTTTAACTTTACCTGGACTTGAATAAAGTAACATTCATTTTGTTCTTTCATTGTAATAAATATTATTATTATCTTCATTTGCATGTAACCATGACAACCATGAATTTTTATAAGATTACCATTTTAAGTTGCTAGCTAGCTATGGTTTTACACTTTTTTCCCCATTTTCTGACATTATACAAGTCAGATGGAAATTTAAGTAAAATTGTGAATGTTTTTTACTTTGTACACTTTTTATGTAATTTTAGATGGAATATTAATGTATTCCTTTATATTCAACTAATATTAAACAAATTATATTTCCATATTTATAAACTTGATTCATATTGTTTAGATTTGAAATCTTTTTGAATAAGATGTTTACCCCTATACCAAACCTATTGCAACTAAAATTTCCAATTACAAATAGTTTTGCAGAATCTCAATATTGACGACTTCAAGTCTAATCATCCTGATTGCACTTGTACTAGTTGTTGATAACACTTCCCTACGAAATGTGTTATCGAAAGGTCCGAAATATCGTGAGCCTAAATCCATCAATTGGAAATACAACTTTAAAATTTTGATGGACTCAGTCGACGATTATGCCAGGCAATAGGCTAAGCGTGAGAAGAACGACGTAGACACTCTTTCCGAATGGGTTAAGGCAGTGAGGTCGTTGATACAAATTAGAATTAAGAATTTGAATGGGTCTATCTAATCCCAAGCTATGTCAATCAAGACTTAAATGTTACAAAACACTTATCCTACCTTCATGACAAAAAAATTGTTGTCCCTGCAGATAAAGCCCCAAACAACATCGTTTTTGTGTGTCAAACTCATTACATTAACTGCTTAATAAACGAATTAGATATTGACAATTCACTTGGAAACTCAACATATACCCTCACGACACTTACCAAAGAGAAAATCCTGGATAATCATAGGTCTGTTCTATGTTCCTTTGGAATTTCAACCAAAGATGAAGAATTGGATCTTCCATCACTGTATTTGATACCTAAACTACATAAGTGTCCTTACAAACAACTGTATATTAGTGGGTCTTCCAAGTGCTCCACGAAACCTCTTTCTAAGATATTATTAACATCTATCTTATCAGCAATCAAAGACGGGCTTCAAAGTTATTTTGAAACTGCCTATTCTAGAGATGCCGTGAATCAGACGTGGATACTTAAAAATTCCAAAGATCTTTAAGAGTACATACAATCTAACTCTCTTTCATCTTGTAATAGTATTAAAACATTTGAGTTTTCTACACTTTACACAAGTATTCCACATTCCAAACTAAAAGACAAATTGAAAGAGTTGGTTTTGCTTTGTTTCATAAAAAAGAATGGCCGACGTAGATACAAGTATCTTTTCTTAGGGAGGGATAAATCCTACTTTGTAAAGGATCACTCTGTTTCACACAAAAACTTCTCTGAAATTTACATTATCAAGATCCTTGTTTTCTGAATGACAACATATTTGTTACGTTCGGAGGACGTGTTTTTCAAGACTGTCGACATTCCAAGGGGAACAAATTGTGGCCCTCTTCTTGCCGACTTGTTTCTTTATTATTATTAGGCTGACTTCATACAAGAATTTCTTAGGAAGAAAGATAGGAAGCTAGCTTTATCCTTTAACTCTGCTTTCCGATATATAGATGATGTTCTTTCACTAAATAATTCAAAATTTGGTGACCATGTTGAACGCATCTATCCCTTCGAACTAGAGATAAAGGATACAACAGTTACAGGTAAGTCGGCCTCATATCTTGACTTACATCTAGAAATTGACAATGAGGGTCGGTTGAAAACAAAACTTTACGACAAAAGAGATGATTTCAGCTTTCCAATTGTGAACTTTCCATTTCTAAGTAGCAACATTCCAGCAGCACCCGCATACGTTGTATATATCTCCCAATTGATACGATATTCCTGTGCTTGCATTTCCTATGATGATTTTTTGAACGAGGGCTGCTGCTCACAAGGTAGCTATTAAACCAAGAGTCAAATGGTGAAGATGAAATCACTTCGTAAATTTTGCGGACGCTATCACGAGTTGGTTGACCGTTATGGAATAACCGTTTCACAAATGATACCAGATATGTTCCTTACGTCGTAACTACAATCCCCTTCCCTTTCATGAATGTGACCTACCAAATTAGACTATTTACCTGATTTGTAATCACATAAGCAACACGACGGGTGCCACATGTGCAGCGGGATCTGCTAACCCTTCCGGAGCACCTGAGATCATCCCTAGTTTTTGGTGGGGTTCGTGTTGTTTATTCTTTAGACTTATATGTTGTGTCATGTTTACTATTGTTTGTCTGTTTGTCTTTTTCATTTTTAGCCATGGCGTTTTCAGTTGATTTTCGATTTATGAGTTTGACTGTCCCTCTGGTATCTTTCGTTCCTCTTTTGGGAAAGAAAGCTGCAATCTGTCAATTCCCTATAAAGTTGGCCAGACGTTCTACTTTCCAAGTGTTTCATATCTACCATTTTGAATATAAAACACAATCCCTACCGTTAGGGGTTTAGTATCACACCATCATAAACATTTAGGAGAAAACATAACCCTTTATATCATGCCAATAACCGGTTTTAGAATAAATGTGGTTATTTCCAATGCAAAGACCATATAACCATGATAACTGAATCAATATTTATAAAGCCAAAATATGCTATCTTTAATGACCTGACAACAGTATCGTAACTGTATCCCTTTTTTGAGTCTGTTTAAAGGTTTTGTTAGATATTGAGGTGACTACCGACAGTTGTGTGCTTTGTAAAGAATATATCCATAAAAGGTTGGATGTAAAATACCTGAACATATAAGATGTCTGCATGTTGAATAATATTTATGAATGATGTCCTTGTGCCGATGATAAAATTTAGTAAAAAGTAAAATCACAAAAATACTGAACTCTGAGGAAAATTTAAAACAGAAAGTCCCTTATCAAATGGCAAAATTAAATGATAAAACACATCAAGCGAATGGACAACAACTGTCATATTCCTGTCTTGGTACAAGCATTTTCAAATGTAGAAAATGGTGAATTTAACCTGATTTCATAGCGCTAAAACTCCCACTTGTATGGCAGTCGCATCAAATTCCATTATATTTAAAACAATATATGGACAAAACAGATATGATAGGTAAAATTGTCAATATAGGGGTACAGCGGAGTCATCATCGTATCACAATCCGAATTAGAACAAAAACAAACAAATATTTAACAAAGAAAAATAATATAATGGCGGGATATTTATAAGTACAGAGCCACGTCATATGTCCCAAATAAATACAAAAAGTCACAAATTACACCAGGAAAACTGAAAGTTAATACAAACAACACATTGACGGGATGTATAAGTACCGATCCACGTCAAATTTATATCATCAAACAGTAAAAGTAAAATTAATCATAATCATAGTCAAATAAAAGAAGGGTAAGCATATTTTGCTCCACATGTGGCACCCGTCGTGTTGCTTATGTTATTAAAAATCCGGTATAAATAGTCTTATTCGGTAGGTTCATGAAAAGGTAAGTGGATTGTAGTTAAGACATAAGGAACGTACAAGATATCATCTGTAAAACAGTTATTCCATACCGGTTTAATAACTCGTGATGTAGTCCGTAAAATTTACGAAGGGTTGATTTGAACTTCACCATTTGAAATTCTTGAATTAATAGCTTTATTGTGAGCAGCAACACTCTATCAAGAAAATACAAGTCTGGGAATATCGTATCAGTCGGGAGATATATAATTCGTATGCAGGCCCTGTTGGAATATTGCTAAATAGAAATGGAGAGTTCACAATTAGGAAACTGAAATCATCTCTTTTGTCGTAAAGTTCTGTTTTCAACTGACCATTGTCATTTTCTAGATGTAAGTCAAGATATAAGGCAAACTTAACTGTATCTATAGTATCCTTAATCTCTAGTTCTATGGGATAGATTCGTTCAACATAGTCATCAAATGTTTAATTATTTAGTGAGAGAATATCACCTATATAGCGGAAAGTAAAGGTAAATTATATTGCTAACTTCTTATCTTTCTTCCTTTTAAGAAGTTTTTGTATGAAGTCAGTTTCATAATTATAAAGAAACAAGTCGGCAAGAAGAGGGGCATAATAGATTACCATCGTAATTCCTCTAAATGTAACAAATATGTTGTCAATCAAGAAATCAAGCATCTTGATAATGTCAGTTTCAGAGAATTAGTGTGATTCTTTACAAAGTATGATTTATCACTCCCAAGATACCTGTATCCACGTATGTATCTACGTTTGTCATTCTGTTTTATGAAACAAAATAATACCAACTCTCAATTTGTCTTTAGTATGGAATGTGGAATACTTGTGTAAACTGAAGATGAGTCAAATGTTTTAATATAATTGCAAGATGAAAGAGTTAGATTGTAAGTTCTTTCGGAATTTTTTAGTATCCACATCAGATTCAGACCACCTCTAGAATAGGCAGTTTCACAATAACTTTGAAGCCCTACTTTGTTTGATAAAACAGATGTTTTTTATTTGGGCGGGTTGTTGTCTCTTTGACACATTCCCCATTTCCATTCTCAATTTTATTTTAGTTAATAATTTAGAAAAAGGTTTCGTGGAGCATTTGGAGGACCTAGCAATGAACCGTTGTGTGTAAGAACACTTATGTAGTTTAGGTATCCAATATAGTGATGGAAGATTCAGTTATTCATCTTTGGTTGAATTTCCAAAAACCTTTGATTATATATATATCCAGGATTTTGTCTTTGGTAAGTTTCGTAAGGAAATATGTTGAGTTTCCAAGTGAATTTTCAATACCTAATTTATTTATCAAGCAGTTTATGTTATAAGATTTACACACAAAAATGATGTTGTTTTTCATGGGAGGTGTTTTGCATCATTTGGGTCTTTTAAGATTGACAATGCATGGATATTGATAGTCAGTTTCTGAATTCTGATTAGTATGAACGACTTCACAGCCTTAATCCATTTGGAAAAAGTATCAACGAAGTGTTATTGACAGTGTTGCGGTCACTGGTAATGAAGTGTTTATTGAAAAGCTAGACCAAAGCATTATGTAAACTATCAAGTAGAGGAAGGAACAGCATAGAACACTACAAAAAATCCAATCCAACCCGAAGTATTATATATATAAATCTCAATATTAAAACAAGGATGCTGATAAGAAATATAACTTGCACGAACATTGTTCAACTATATACTTTATATATTACACTTATTAATTGTGAAACCATCATGAACTCATCATAGATACCAATATTAAATTTTGTTTTTACGCAAGACGCGCATTTTGTCTACAGAAGACTCATCGGTAACGCTTGAACCATCATTTTATCTCAAAATGACTTTTCAGCGACTAAGTTTGCGGTAGAGGCATACAGTGTTATTCCTGTCCATTATTCTGAAATTAAACAGTTGTTAAAAATATTTAAGTGATATCATTTATCATATTAATGGAAGGTGGCTTGAAAAAAATCAAAGATGTGGAATGACTGCTTATTACACAATTTTTATTTTGAATTTGTAGTTTGTTGTGGTTGGCAGAAACTTCTCTAAAATTCAGTCCTCAGAAAATGTATCAAAATTATACTTTTCCGAACTCATGTGTTTCATGAAACTTAATGATGACTACCAGATTGCTGTTCTTGCATACCAACCTGCTTTAAAAAGCCATAGGCAGTTACATATAAGTGTTGTACTGACCCTTTTTATACTTTTGAGGGGAAGTGTAATGAAGGCACTTTGTATGACACACAGAAGATATAATTAGTAAAGCTTCAATTACTTTTTTATTTGTGAATTAATTTTATCATTTGTTCACAGGGTTGAGTTATGGAGTGGAAATGAGTTGATTTCAGAATTAAAGGAGATAAAAAGAACTCAAAACTGCCATGTGCATTGTAGATATATATGTTCTTGGCCTCAAAGAAGAACATATTTTTATGTGAAATAACATCGATGACCTGTGAATTTGTTAGCATTGTAATGTTGACTCTATTGTTATGATTTGTGCTAACGCAGACTTGCTGTTCTTGTCTTTTATAATCTATTGTATTGTAATTATGTACACTGGGTATTTTTTTTATGCCCCATTTATGGACATTATGTTTTCTGGTCTGTGCGTCCGCCTGTCTGTCCCACTTCAGGTTAAAGTTTTTTGTCGAGGTAGATTTTGATAAGTTGAAGTTCAATCAACTTGAAACTTAGTAAACCTGTTTCATATGAAATGATCTTTCAAATTTTAATGCCTAGTTAGAGATTTTATCCTATTTTCACGGTCACTGAACATAGAAAATGATAGTGCTGATGGGGCATCCGTATACTTGGGACATATTCGTGTTGAACTTTACCTCGACTTGTGCATCAAATTTTGTACACCATGTGTGTAATTATAGATGGAATATTCATGTATCCTTTATATATTTAGCCACCTCTTTTTATAAAACAAATCTTACTTCCATATTTATAAACTTGATTTATATTGTTCATATTTGAAATCTATTCTTATAAGATGTTTACCTCATTTTTGGGAAAGACAGTTGCAATCAGTCAGTTCCATATAAAGTTGACCAGACGTTCGACTTTCCCAAAGACGGACGAAAGATACCAGAGGGACAGTCAAACTCATATATTGAAAATAAACTGTCAACGCCATGGCCAAAATAAAAAGTCAAACAGACAGTTAATAGTACAGAAGACACAACATAGAAAACTGAAGACTTAGCAAAACGAACCCCCACCAAAAACTGGAGGTGATCTCAGGTGCTACGGAGTGTTTCATGGCAACCGTTATGTATTTTAAAATTCGATTACGAAAAGAAACAGTATTACACCGCTGTTTGAAAGTCTTAACTCAATTGAGAGAAAACAAATCTGGAATACAAACTAAAACTCAGGTAAACACAGCTTTAAGAGGAAAACAACGACACAACAGAATCACTGAACTGCAACAAAAAAAAACAAACAAAAAAAAAAAAACGACAATGCAACACACACAGAAACGAACTATAAGATAATAACTGCCATTTTCCTGACTTGGTACAGGATATTTGAAGAAAAACACCACAAGATTAATAAATGCAGGAGATAGAAAGAAACTGACTGATTGACCTTATTCACTGATCCATGAAATGAGGTTGAGGTCAAGTGAAACTGTCTGACAGGCATGAGGACCTTGCACATACCAAATAGTTACTCATAAGAGAAAAGTTACTATCACAAAAAATCTAAAAAACAAATTCAAGTAGTCACTAAACCATGAAAATGGGGTCAAGGACAATGGATACATATATCAGACTGAAGGTTCATAGCATAAAGCATCTATATACAATGTATGGAGCATCCAGTTCTTCAACATTTTACATATTAAGCTTTTAAGAGGTAAGTTTATGCCTACACCGAATCACCATCCCTATGTAAAGCTTTAAGCAACATAAAACTTAGAAACTTATAGCTCTTGGTACAGTTTATTCTTGATTGTTGTCTTCAAGTTTTAATGAGAATGATTGTTCTTTCTGCTCTCTTTTTATGGACAAAGAGACAGAAATGAAGCTTTTTAGCTCACCTGGCCCGAAGGGCCAAGTGAGCTTTTCCCATCACTTTGCGTCCGGCGTCCGTCGTCGTCGTCCGTCGTCGTTAACTTTTACAAAAATCTTCTCTGAAACTGCTGGGCCAAATTAAACCAAACTTAGCCACAATCATCATTGGGGTATCTAGTTTAATAAATGTGTGGCGTGACCCCGCCTACCAACCAAGATGGCCGCCATGGCTAAAAATAGAACATAGGGGTAAAATGCAGTTTTTGGCTTATAACTCAAAAACCAAAGCATTTTGAGCAATTCTGACATGGGGTAAAATTGTTTATCAGGTCAAGATCTATCTCCCCTGAAATTTTCAGATGAATCAGACAATCCGTTGTTGGGTTGCTGCCCCTGAATATGTAATTTTAAGGAAATTTTGCTGTTTTCGGTTATTATCTTGAATATTATTATAGATAAAGATAAACTGTAAACAGCAATAATGTTCAGCAAAGTAAGATTTACAAATAAGTCAACATGACCGAAATGGTCAATTGACCCCTTTAGGAGTTATTGCCCTTTATAGTCAATTTTTAACCATTTTTCGTAAATCTTAGTCATCTTTTAGAAAAATCTTCTCTGAAACAACTGGGCCAAATTAAACCAAACATGGCCACAATCATCATTGGGGTATCTAGTTTTAAAAATGTGTCCGGTGACCCGGCAAACCAACCAAGATGGCCGCCATGGCTAAAAATAGAACATGGGGGTAAAATGCAGTTTTTGGCTTATAACTCAAAAACCAAAGCATTTAGAGCAAATCTGACATGGGGAAAACTGTTCATCAGGTCAAAATCTATCTGCCCTGAAATTTTCAGATGAATCGGACAACCTGTTGTTGGGTTGCTGCCCCTGAATTGGTAATTTTAAGGAAATTTTGCTGTTTTTGGTTATTATCTTGAATATTATTATAGATAGAGATAAACTGTAAACAACAATAATGTACAGCAAAGTAAGACCTAAAAAGAAGTCAACATGACCAAAAATGGTCAATTGACCCCTAAGGAGTTATTGCCCTTTATATAGTCATTTTTTTTTAACAATTTTCACTGTAACTACTTGGTCAAGTTCATTATAGATAGAGATAATTGTAAGCAGCAAGAATGTTCAGTAAAGTGAGATCTACAAACACATCACCATCACCAAACCACAATTTTGTCTTGAATCCATCTGTGTCCTTTGTTTAGTATTCACATAGACCAAGGTGAGCGACACAGGCTCTTTAGAGCCTCTAGTTAACCATTTTTCGTAAATCTTAGTTATCTTTTACAAAAATCTTCTCCTCTGAAACTACTGGGCCAAATTAAACCCAACTTGGCCACAATCATCATTGGGGTATCTAGTTTAAAAATTGTGTCCGGTGACCCAGCCAACATACCAAGATGGCCGCCATTGCTAAAAATAGAACATAGGGGTGAAATGTAGATTTTGGCTTATAACTCTGAAACTGCAGCCTTTAGAACAAATCTGACATCAGGTAAAATTGTTTATCAGGTCAAGATCTATCTGCCCTGAAATTTTCAGATGAATCTGACAACCCGTTGTTGGGTTGCTGCCCCTGAATTGGTAATTTTAAAGAAATTTTGCTGTTTTTGGTTATTATCTTGAATATTATTATAGACAGAGATAAACTGTAAACATCAATAATGTTAAGCAAAGTAAGATATACAAGTAAGTCAACATGACGGAAATGGTCACTTGACCCCTAAGAAGTAATTGTCCTTTATAGTCAATTTTTAACAATTTTCATAAAATTTGTAAATTTTAACTAATATTTTCCACTGAAACTACTGGGCCAAGTTCATTATAGATAGAGATAATTGTAAGCAGCAAGAATGTTCAGTAAAGTAAGATGTACAAACACATCACCATCACCAAAACACAATTTTGTCATGAATCCATCTGCTTCCTTTGTTTAATATTCACATAGACCAAGGTGAGCGACACAGGCTCTTTAGAGCCTCTAGTTTAAAATTCCAACATCTCTATGATGTATAATTACCAAACAATAACCCCTAAGGAAAGTTGTCATTAACTAGAGGCACTCAAGAGCCTGTGTTGCTCACCTTTGTCTATGTGCATATTAACAATGAACACAGATAAATTCATGACAAAATGGTGTTTTGGTGATGGTAATGTGTTTGTAGATCTTTTTTTACTGAACATTCTTGTTGCTACAATTATCTCTATCTATAATGAACTTGGCCCAGTAATTACAGTGGAAAATATTTCCTAAAAATTTACAAAAATTAACAAATATTTATGAAAATTGTTAACAATTGACTATAAAGGGCAATAACTCCTTAAGGGGTCAATTGACAATTTTGGTCATGTTGACTTATTTGTAGATCTTATTTTGCTGAACATTATTGCTGTTTACAGTTTATCTCTATCCAAATAATATTAAAGATAATAACCAAAATTTGCCAATTTTCCTTAAAACTACTAATTCAGGGGCAGCAACCCAACAACAGGTTGTCCGATTTGTCTGAAAATTTCAGGGCAGATAGATCTTGACCTGATAAACAATTTAACTCCAAGTCAGATTTGCTCTAAATGCTTTGGTTTCAGAGATATAAGCCAAAATCTTCTTTTCACCCCTATGTTCTATTTTTAGCCATAGTGGCCATCTTGGTTGGATGGCTGGGTCACGCCACACATTTTTTAAACTAGAAACACCAAAGATGATTGTGGCCAAGTTTGGATTAATTTGGCCCAGTAGTTTCAGAGGAGAAGATTTTTGTAAAAGATTACGAAAAATGGTTAAAAATTGACTATAAAGGGCAACAACTCCTTAAGGGGTCAACTGACCATTTCGGTCATGTTGACATATTTGTAAATCTTACTTTGCTGTACATTATTGCTGTTTACAGTTTATCTCTATCTATAATAATATTCAAGATAATAGCCCAAAAACGGTATAATTTCCTTAAAATTGCCAATTCCAGGGCAGCAACCCAACAACAGGTTGTCCCATTCATCTGAAAATTTCAGGGCAGATAGATCTTGACTTGATAAACAATTTAACTCCTGTCAGATTTGCCCTAAATGCTTCGGTTTCAGAGTCATAAGCCTAAAACTGCATTTTACCCCTATGTTCTTTTTTTTAGCCATGGCGGCCATCTTGGTTGGTTTGCCGGGTCACCAGACACATTTTTAAACTAGATACACCAATGATGTTTGTGGCCAAGTTTGGTTAAAATTGGCCTAGTAGTTTCAGAGGAGAAGATTTTTGTAAAAGTTAACGACGACGGATGCCAAGTGATGAGAAAAGCTCACTTGGCCTTTTAGGCCAGATGAGCTAAAAAATTGGTCAAGACTTAGTTTTTCATATTTAATGAATAAGCTTTTACAATGACATCACATAGTTTGTTTCGATAACAAAGTTGCTGTAATTTACATAAATCATGTTTTTTTTTATTACTTTTGTCAGATAATTGTGCAATTCAATTGTCCCAATACTTACCCAAGTAATTTTTTCATGAATAAGGATGACTAGGTTATTTTTCTTTCTAAATGTTATAAATACATATTCCTTCAAGACCTAAAATTTTAACTTTCAAGCAAAAACAAAAATTAGTCTTTGGAATATATCCATTAAATTTAGATTAAAGGAACAATCACTCAAAATTTATTTTGATTCCAAATGTCTAAGTTGCATTGATTGTGAATAGCTTGTAATAGGAATCAATGTGGGGCTTCCTTTTATACTTACCTGCAGACTTCAGGTCATATACTTTATCCTTGGTCAATTTCCTTAGACCTAATGCATGTAGAGTAAGAATTTGGTTTGCTTCCTGTCCTTATTTGCTTGGTTTGAATTAATGTCTGCTGAAACATTGTAATTAAGATTGACAAACAAATTAAGTAGGCAGAGTACCTGTATAAAGGCAAATTTGATTATTTGATAATGTCCAAACAAAAATTAATATAAATGTATACAAGTTTAACTCTGCCTATTTTTATTGTTTTCAGATGTAAATCTTAATAACAATGCTTGAGCAAACATTCATACAAACAAATAGAGCCAACCAAGTCTTAATCTACAAGCATTGGGAAATAGTTTTAATTTCAGGAGTTACTTTTACTCAAATTCGTACAAAAAAAAACCATTTTTTAGGCAGAAAAGTGATTGAAAAGAACAGTTTTAGTTTCCCTACAGTTTCTTTGCAATAAAATATCTTTATCCATGTTTACATAAGTAAATAGTTTAAATTTTTCAAGAAAATATCTTTATACAAATGTTAAGAAAAATTTAGAATACAATTTTTTTCCAATACATTCAGTAATTTTCTGCGCTCATGTTGGAACATAATTTGGACAAATATCATGATGAAAAATCATATACACAACCTTTAAATAACATTGTCCATTATACAAACAAAAGATAAAAGTCATTTAAATGTTCTCATAAAGATATTCATGCACACAAAATAATTATTCAAGCAGATATACACATTAGATATGTTCACAATTACAAGCTATATTCACATAGTGAATTCAATATTCAACATAACAAAATGCCACAACTTTGCATAAAAGCTTTTTTTTACAACAAAGAGAAGTATATATAGATTATTACATATTGCAGTATAATAAAAATGTATTTCATATTGTGTAATAAATACGCCAAAATCACTATCCTGTCAATTTGATTGAAATATAGCAGTATCCTAATTAACTAAAAACACTACAAATCAATTTAAACGAGGTTTTTCTACAATCTTTCAAAATCTTTCAGTGTCTAGCTATAAAAAAATCAAGTTTGTAATTTTAAATTATCTCTCTTGTACTCATAGTATCTCATTGTGGCACTTTACAGCAGAAATTCACATTACATTTTAGCATCTTTTCAAAACAAATGGTAAATGAAAATGGCTGTGGTTTCCAATACAATCTCTGTTCTTTAAAATCTAAATTATTGTTTCATTCAACAAATGAAGACTACTTCAGACATAGATGTTATCACTTCAAATAAAATACTGATAAATATTATGTATCTAATTCATTGAAAAGATAACAAATTTGAAGATGTGGTGCCTTTTGTTTTGGATTCCAGTAACACAATTTTGGAATAATATTGTACATAAACGCTAGTCATACAGGGATCTGTCTCTCTTACATGTAATATGATAGTCTAATGCAGCTGTTTCAGTCGAAATATCAAGACTGAGGGGGAAGGAATATAGTTATGGAAATGAGTTGTACCAATAGAAAAACAACTACATACAAAATGTGACTAACTCACCATTAGGTATTCCCATTTAACTGACTTGATCACAAATATCAATGGAAATAAGTTGTGCCAATGGTATGTGAACCAAGTATCATTGACTAACCATCACTAGTTCCTACTAAACTAACCTAATCAGTGGTTTGTGGAATCCTCCATCAAACACCATGGACACATCATGCCTAAATCTCACATACACAACTTTGTTGCAGACTAGACAAATATCAATAGACATTGAATCATGTCCTTCCTTTCACAAATTAAAGAGATTTGAGGAAATATGGTTAAAAAAAGATGATACAAGAAAATGAATATTGTGAATGACAAACTGACTAATATTATACACTGATTATTCTCAAAAGGATAGCCTTGAGTAGCATCCCTCCTCTATAGAATCTTTTGATAGCCTTTTTTAAACCAGTTCTAGTCTTTAGTGACTGCTCATCTTAAGCATCAAATGCTGAAAGTGTGCATCAAAAATTTGCCAGTTGAAAGTTGAAATTCTGAATCAATCCATGACATAAATATATTAATATTAAGCCTCTTTTTATAAATGTCAAATAAGAAAAAGGCATGAGCTAGCTGATAAAGGCAACACATCAATTAAGTAAAATGCATACACATTCATATCAAGGGAAAAAATTACACAAATTTTATGCTATAAATTCATTACAACATTTACAACCATGTTGAAAAATAGAGATTTCATTTTGATGTCTAGATGATCTAGTGTACACAACTTTCTTTTTCTGCTTAAATCAATTAAGAGATTCTGTGGGTGACACTGTTCTAATCTATTAAGCACCATCTTAATACTAATCTATCACCAGACATCATAATGCTGTATGTGCGTCATCACAAAGATTGTCATAGAATTCACAAAACCTGGAAAATATAAAATAAGTATAAACCTTTTGAACATATTTCATATGACTGCCACATCATAATGCTGTATGTGCGTCATCACAAAGATTGTCATAAAATTCACAAAACCTGGAAAATATAAAATAAGTACAAATGTATAAACCTTTTGAACATGTTTCATATGACTGCCAAAACTACACAAAGTTAAGGAACTATTCTTTATTAGGTGATCTTAAATAAGCAGTGAGAGCCATGGTGTACTGGTTAGTGCATTGGACTACCAACACAAAGGTTCCTGGTTCTATTTCGGTTTCGGGATGAAATTTCAGGGACTGAATTTTCGGCTCTCCCTTGACACCATTTGGGAGTATGGTCACAAAGAAAAGATGATAGTCCGTTTGAAGGGGATGATAAATGGCTGACCCGTGTTAAGAGAGACTCAGAGCCATATCTCTTGCACGTAAAAGACACCATTTTAGATTTAAAAGAGCAGGCTAATGCCGCTTTAAGGCAGCACTCACACCGCAAAGTGGAAAGGGATTAATATTAGCTTGAATAACTTGTTTCTAGTGTTGTCAACGGTTAACCGGTTAACCGGTTTACTGTTCGGACGACCGAATACCGAATACCAAAATCGCTAACCAGTTAACCGGACTTTTTTTCAATTTTAATAGATTTGATATAAATTTGTATTCAAATCATTAAATAGTTGTGTTTTCTTTAAAAATTGTTGTCGTGGTAATTAATTTGACTGATCAATTGTCCAGTATTTTGATTGGTTTGTTAATCCAAAAATATAGAATTAATTAGAACTTGTCTCTCAGCTCGGGGCAAGATCTTAAAAAACACAATTAGTTTCATGTTTTTTAAACAGTAACTTTTAATCAGTAATACAATTAAATTTTACGATTTACTTCATTATTTCATTTTTGATCTTATATTTGTAGACCTACATCTGAATGTGCAATCTACGTCGTGCATGTCTTGGTCAATCTTTTAACTAAATTAATTGAAACACCTCTCATTTTTTTCGGAGACAACAAGACAAAATGGAAGAATTATCGGTTTCAGACATATTCAATTCTACAATTTTTTTTTATATTTCAATTTGAAGTTAGTACAAACGCCATAGTTGATACGTGTATTTGATTATTAAAAGTCAAATTTCGACAGGTATCTTCACAGACAAGCCTTATAAAACCAAAGGCCAAACTTCAATTCATTGTATTATAAAAATGTAAATGTATGACTTGGATGGAATGTAGTCACATTGACACCCATACCACATCTTCTTTTATCGATTTTTAGGGTACTATTGACAAGGCCTTCAAACATCAACTTAAACAACCGGTTAACTGGTTAATCGGTTGAACGATTATACCAGTAACCGGTTAGGCAAAAGTGTACGATTTGACAACACTACTTGTTTCCCAATCCACTAACTAGAGGCTCTTAAGAGCCTGTGTCACTCACCTTGGTCTATGTGCATATTCAACAAAAGACACAGATGGATTAATGACAAAAATGTGTTTTGGTGATGGTGATGTGTTTGTAGATCTTACTTTACTGAACATTCTTGCTACTTACAATTATCTTCATCTTTAATGAACTTGACCCATTAGTTGCAGAGGAAAATATTTTGTTAAAAAATTACAAAAATTTACAAAATTTATGAAAATTGTTAAAAATTGACTGTAAAGGGCTGTAACTCCTTAAGGGGTCAGCTGACCATTTTTGTCATGTTAATTTATTTGCAGATCTTACTTTGCTGAACATTATTGCTGTTTACAGTTTTTCTCTATCTACAATAATATTCAAGATAATTACCAAAAACAGCAAAATTTCCTTAAAAATTACCAATTCAGGGGCAGCAACCCAACAACAGGTTGTCTGATTTGTCTGAAAATTTCAGGTCAGATAGATCTTAACTTGATAAACAAATTAAACCCTTTGTCAGATTTGCTATAAATGCTTTGGTTTCAGAGTTAAAAGCCAAAATCTACATTTTACCCCCTATGTACTATTTTTAGCCATGGTGGCCATCTTGATTGGTTGGCCAGGTCATGAACACATTTTTTTAAACTAGATACCCGAATGATGATTGTGGCAAAGTATGGTTTACTTTGGCCCAGTAGTTTCAGAGTAGAAGATTTTTGTAAAAGATTACAAAAATTTACGAAAAATTGGTAAAAAATGGCTATAAAAGGCAATAACTCCTTAAGGGGTCAACTGACCATTTTTGTCATGTTGACTTATTTGTAGATCTTACTTTGCTGATCATTATTGCTGTTCACAGTTTATCTCTATCTATAATGATATTGAAGATATTAACCAAAAACTGCAAAATTTCCTTAAAATTGCCAATTCAGGGACAGCAACCCAACAACCGATTGTCCAATTTGTCTGAAAATTTCAGGGCAGCTAGATCTTGACTTGGGCAAAGTCAAAATAAATGGTTCTTTGCATCTATAGCAATAATTATCAATCATGCTGATAATTTGATTGGATAATTTGATTTCAAATGATGTGGCTTAATGTGTAGAATATTCCTGCAAAATTTCCTTGGGAAATCTCAAGTATTAAAAAAATTATGTTAAAAAAAGATGCCAAAATTGTCAGGAGTGCAACACTTTTTTGTGACATTTTGAAAAAATACTTTTTTTTCAAGACACAGCAAATTGTTTTATGGAGTGATATGCCATAAATTCTTATTTCTTTGAAAACTGTTATATCTTAGTAATGATTTTAGCTCAAAATGAAGCTTTTCCCTTGAACCGTTTTGATACAGTTGTGTTTTGAAAAAAAGTTGTGCCATGTCAGGAGTGCAACACAAAAAATAGTATTACTGAGGAATAGAATGAATTTTGCTCAAATGACTCACACCTAAACATAAACAAAAGTCAATACTGTTAAATAAATATGTCCTTTCTAGAATAAATAGTTTATTTACCTGATTATTGATATAAATAATGTGTGAGAGTCAAGTAAATAAGGCCTCCCTATGAGTGTCAGGAGTGCAACTTTGAGGTTTAAAGACTCACACTTAAATCAAAGCGCTGTAAGCGCTGAAGGCAGTTAACCAAAAACCAAGGCAACCGTAATTATGAAAACTCTTGCAATGTTGCCTCAACATTAAACATTCATATATAGTACATTCATGTTTATCTAATGATTTATTTATTAAGGCAAATAATTTATATGTTATCAAGGTTTCAAAAGCATTGCATATATCAATGTATATTTTTATGGTGAGTCTGCAGTGGTACAAGTTCCCAATGAGTGCAGTTGTTCTACTTGGTAGTTAACCTTGGTTTTATTTGACTGCTAGAAGTTCAATTTGACTTAGTATGAACATGTAATAGTATGAATGGACTGGTTTCCCTGGAAAGAAAACTGAGTTTGTGTTCTATAGTACAAAAGTTATGAGACACGAATCAGACAAATGTTCACTACAACAGGGATCAAAGGTGAGGTCTGACTGACTTGCCCATAGTAAATGTAAATGATTTGTTATTTTGTCCCATACATATTAATATATATAATTTAGCGGTGGGGATCTCAACGGTTTTCAAGTTCTCAAACAGGTAGGGGTAGGCAGAGGATTTAGGGGGCAGGGGGGGGAATTTGGTTGCTTATATAGGGAATCACTGAAGCGTGACTGGAGCGGGCCCCTCTTAGGTCAGTCAGTGGGCCCCACTTATGAAAATTTCTTGATCCGCCACTGGGGGTGGGTGACCCTAGGGACTTCCCCTACATTTCATTTTATTTGTTATATTGTCCCATACATGAATATATATGGTTTAGGGGTGGGGATCTCATTGGTTTCCAAGTTCTCAAACAGGAGGGGTAGGGTGACCCAAGGGACTCCCCCTATATTTCATTTAATTAGTTATATTGATCCATACATGAATATATATTGTTTTGGTGTGGGGATCTCGACCGTTTCCAAGTTCTCAAACAGGAGGGTTGGGATGACCACAGGGACTTCCCTATATTTCATTTAATTTGTTATATTGTCCCATACATGAGTATATATGGTTTAGGGGTAAGGATCTTGACCATTTCCAAGTTCTCAAACAGGAGGGTGAACAGTGACCTCAGGGACTCCCCCTATCTTTCATCTGATTTGTTATATTGTCCCATACATGAATATAATATGGTTTAGGGATGGGGATCTCGACCATTTCTAAATTCTAAAACAGGAGCGGTGGGTGACCCCTAGCGACTCTTCCTATATTTCATTTGATTTTTCATATTGTCACAAACATGAATATATATGGTTAAGGGGTGTGGATCTGGACCGTTTCCAAGTTCTCAAACAGGAGGGGGTGGGTTAATTCCAGGGACTCCCCTTATATTTCATTTTTTATTTATCATTGTCCTATACTTGAATATATGCAGGGGCGGATTCAGACGGGGGAGGGTTGCGGGCTTGCACCCCCCTTAAATTTGCAAAGTATGGGTTGTTCTCAGCTTAATAAAGAATATTCCGATAATTTTACCTCAATTTTTTTTTAGCCTCGCTCTGCTCGGCGAAAATTTAAGTTTGCGCCCCTCCTAACCTAAAATCCTGGATCTGTCCCTCATATGGTTTAGGGGTTGGGAGCTCGACCGTTTCCAAGTTATCAAACAGGAGGGGGTAAAGTGGCCCAAAGAATGCCACCTATATATCATATGATTTACTTACATTAAGGTATATATAATATAGCTGCATTATTTGTGAAAATAACGAATGAAACTTTCAGGTACTTTAATTGACCCTTCAAAATTGAGAAAAAACAAATAACCCCTCGAAATTGCAGTAATATGTTTACACTTTAAAAGCATCTCACATGCATTATCATCATTTATCATTTATAAAGAAAATTTAGACTGTGACCATGAACATGTATAGTGTTAGATATACTGTTCCCAGCTGTCACGTTGTATTGGATTTTTAAATTAAAATTTGTCAAAAAGTAATTTTGAGTTTCTGAATAAAATATTTTTCTGCTTTTTCTTTCTTGTACATATATCTTTCGGTGTACAATAATAGTGTTTCTATTCATTTACCATGCATAGATGTATTTTTTCACCTGCTTGGATTTATTTTGTAAATGATCGCCAAACCCGGAATTACCCTTATCCGCTTCCGGAATCGGATCCGATTTTGTAAAATTTTGTCTTCACGGCCGCCATTGTTATGTGTTTACAATGTTGTTTTTGTCAATCAGATACGATTTTACTCGAATTTATACAATATTTGTCGGCGATTTTCTGTATAAAGCTAGTGGTTGAACAAAATGAACATCGCCGTCATGAATAATAATGATAAAGATAAGTTTTTAGCTTGTTTAATTGGAGACTTTGGTGAACATGGTGAAAAGGTTTGCAAAGTAATTTCTTATTTTCTTTCAAATGTAAGGTGACTACGTCGGGCATAGCTAGAAACCAACTATCCTAGTCGAAATTCCGCTTGCAAAAGTGGAAGGTCGCGGACCTCGGACCACCGCTAATTTGCACACCTGCCTCCAAATTGAAAAGCTACGAAAATTTCTTTTTCTAATTTGAAATTGCCGCCAACAGCATGAACAGTTGAACTTATTATATAATAGACTACTGACGTAGTTGTACTACGTATTGATGACAAACAATATTCCTACGACTTTTGTCATTTGGGAAATCTAAACTACTTGTCTTAAGAGATTTTCGGCGATTAAATATTTCATACAATTGTTCTTTGACATCTTAGCTAAAAGCACAAGTCTTAATGAACTACACAAGGATTCTTAATAAGCACTACTTCCTATGTGTAACTTTAAAACTTTTGGATAAATCGACGATCATTTAAGGTTTTTCTGGTCATTTTTTTTGTAATCCAGAATAAAAATTATTAAAAAAGTGTTCAATTAGTTATATATAACATAGTAGCAGGCTAGATAATAACAATGGCAAGTATTTCAGGATTTATTGGGTAGAACACAAATCTAGGGTGTTCGCATAATGCAGCTTAACTGCATAAAAATACAAAAGCAAATATATGGTTCTGTTTTATTTTTCAAAAGATACTATACTAGATACAAGATTGTACCCAAAGAGCAGTCTGATAGACAAGGAACTTTTCTTTTAGAACCATTTCTTTGATGTCAGGAGTGCAACACTTTTAAAATGACATTTTCTTGGACTTACATTTTAAGATAATCTCACCTCCTAGTGACTTATTTGCATCTAAACATGTTTTCTAACTAGTTAGGTTACATGTATGAGGTATAATAAATTCTTAAAGGTAGGTTTCAAAGCAGGACTTAGATCCAAGAATTGTTTTTTGTTACAGGCAAACATATTTTAATGCTAAATATTCATATAATTTTCAAATTATGGAAGGTAATTGTCTTAAACTTTGTCATTTGATTAGGAAATAACCATATTTCATTTTACAAATTTTAGAATGGTTTCATGTAACACTTATTAAATTATTATAATTGTTATAACAAACTATTAATTGTGTTGCACTCCTGACATATATTTACCATTACAAACCATTTATCACATTTTGAGTTCAATTTTAAGACCCAACATTTTAATGAATGAAAGATGGGAAAGATGGTTGTGAAACTAAGCTTTAGAGTAATATCAGACAGGCTAAGTGCATACAAAGTCAACAACAACTTCAATTTTGAGGAGTAGAAAATTGAGAAAAACAATGAAATAAGATCCTAATCTGAAGGACAATGTAGACAAATATAAACAAAGAAAGAATAAAGAAAACAAAACAATGTAACACTTAATTCAAAAGACTTTGAACAGAATTAAAACACATCTGAGAAAAGGAAAACAAAACAGAGAAAGTGGCAACAAAAGAGAAGAAGAAAATTGACGCAAGCTGAAAAAGTTGCAAACCAGCAGAAAATTGTCTAGTCATGTAGCAAAAGTACAGATGCACTAACAATACCTAGAGAAATCAGAAAGAGAAGTCAAAGAAAAAGACTAACCATTCCAAATCTTGTGGTAAAACAATTAAGCACATCATATCCACAGCTACACCAAGGTGGTTGTCAAAGTTAATGAGAACTGATGGCAGCTGTGTACCAGAAATTGACGAGTCTTAAATATGTTGAAGTATAAACAAAGATGAGGAACCCCATAAAGATCTGAAAACTGTTGAAAAGAAAATGACATTTTCAAAGAGTTCCTTAGTTCTAAGTCTAAGTTTTTTAGGTAGCCTCTATTCTTTTTGAAAATGCCAGTTTCTTTTCAAGTTTCCAGATCTATTAAGGGTCTCTCAACTTTGTTTCCACTTCAGCACCCATCAATATGTAGCACACTTCCACCAGTACTGATAAGTTCTTACAACTACCTTGGTTTAGCTGTGGATATGATGTATTCAATTGTTTTAGGGTATATTTGGGTTTGTCAGGACGAATTAGTCTTCTCTTTCTGATTTCTCTATATGGTGTATCTGTACCTGTACTTTTACTTATCGACTGGATATTCTTCTGTGGGTATGGATTTTTTTTTGGCTTGTGTAAATTTATTTTTCTCTTCTGTTGCCAATCTCTCTGGTTTTTTTTTCATTTTTCATATCTATGTTTTTGTTTTCATGTTTAAGTCTTTGTAATTAAGTTTACATTTCTTGTTCTTTCTTTGGTTATATAATGTCTAGTGTGTCCTTGAGGTGGATCTTCTTTCATATTTTTTCTCAATTTTCTGCTCATCAAAGTTATAGTCGATGTTGACTTTGATGGTGTGTTTTGGTCCCTTATTAGTCTGTCTGATTTTATTCTCAAGTAAGTTTAGTAAGTTTAGTTTCATCAAATAATTTTCCCATCTTTTATTTATTTTAAGGTTGGATAAGCAAGATGAACTCAAAATTTGTGAAACTTTCTATGATAAAAATATTGAATATGTGCAAAAACTTTTTGGTGTGGTAAATTCATGTCAGGAGCTCAACAAAATTAACTGTTTGTTATTACAGTTATAATAATTTAATTAGTATTTCGTGAAACCATTATAAAACTTTTGAAACTGAATATGGTTACTTCTCATAAAAATGCACAGTTTATGAGAATCAGCTTCCTAAATTCTAAAATTATATAAAAATTTGTCATTCAAGAATTTTTGATTGGGACAAATATATTTAAATAAATAAATTTATAAGTCCTGCTTTGAAATTCTAAAAGAATATGTTTGTTATACAGGATTGACTTTTGTTTATATTTATGTGTGAGCCATCAAAGCAAAAATAATTCTATTCCTCAGTAATATTATTTTTTGTGTTGTACTCCTGACATGGCACAACTTTTTTTCAAAACACATATGTATCAAAACGGTTCAATGGAAAAGCTTCATTCTGAGCTGAAATCATCCCTAAGACATATATACTAGTTGTAATATACATAAGAATCTATGGCACATGTCATCATATTACAAGTTGCTGTGTCTTTCAAATAAAACTTTTTTTTTTAAATGTCAAGAAAAAGTGTTGCACTCCTGACAATTTTTGCATCTTTTTTAATGTAATTTTTCTAATGCTTGAAATTTTCCAAAGATATTTAGGAGGATTATTCTACACATTAAGCCACAACATTCAGCCCATTTTAACATTGCAATCACTGCCATTTTAAAAAAATAGTAGCGAAATGTGATGAGATGTGAATTTATGTATACAAAAAGTGATATGTATGATATAGCTCAAAAAAATATTGTCTAAATGAAAATAAAATGTCAAATCTGAAAGGCATAACTGTATATAAACACTTAATCTAGAAATCATGGTATGTTTTGATGATGTATAAACTATTTTGTTATGATATATATTGAATGTCAGGAGTGCAACAAGATAGGGGAAATAAAGTACCTTATATAGGTAATAATTTTAAAAAAAAAATAAGAGTTCAGAAAAATTTTGAAGATTGCAGATCTCTTTTTAAGCTGTTAAACAACAATTCTGATGGATATTTAATGGAATTTAGTTCATAGTTTGGTAACTTACCCTCAAGTGTATAAGAATGTGTCAGAAAAATGAATTTAAATATGGTCTGAAGTGCATAAGATGCATAAGGTAAAACAGAAATTACATTCAAATGACAGATTTAGGTCTTTATAAACCAGCAATGATTAAAAAAAATTAAAAATCATGAGCATTTTGTTCTAGTTTCTGTATTTTAGTTTGGTGTATAATATGTCAGGAGTGCAACAAAAACAGGGGAAATTGGATGTATTTTCTGTTTGATACATCTTTTTTATTAAAAGATTTATCTATCATTTTTTTCGTCAGTGAATTTAAAAAAGGGTTAATTTTGATAAGGAGAAGGTTTTTTATCAACTTATTGATGAATTATTTTTTAATTAAAACTTTTTCAATCAACTTTAAATGAATTGATACAAAAAATAGCCAAAAACATTAAAAAAAATTATAATCAAAGATGAGATTATTAATTTTTGCATTAAAAGTCATGTTTGGATTTCTGCAATCAAATGGGGTGAAAAAAATATTAATATTTGATAGTATTTGTTTGGAATCATATTCCCAAAAGGTATACTTAATTTATTTTTTTTCAATTGGTTTATGTCAATAAAGTTTCAGAACTTTTTTGTTTCTTTATACTTTTTTATATCCTTTTGGATTTATTAACTTAAATGTATATGTATCAAGATACTATAAAAGAAAATGGACTAAAACAATGTTGAAATTTGACCAAAAAAAATAAATTCGGACCATTTTTTTTTACTTTGCCCACTTGATAAACAGTTTAACCCCCTGTCAGATTTACTCTAAATGTTTCGGTTTCAGAGTTATAAGCCAAAATCTACATTTTACCCCTATGTTCTATTTTTAGCCATGGCGGCCATCTCGGTTGGTTTGCCGGGTCACACCACACATTTTTTAAACTAGATACCCCATGATGATTGTGGCCAAGTTTGGTTAAATTTGGCCCAGTAGTTTCAAAGGAGAAGATTTTTGTAAAAGTTAACGACGAAGGACAATGACGATGACGCCGACAACAACGCCAGACGCTAGGTGATGAGAAAAGCTCACTTGGCCTTTTAGGCCAGGTGAGATAAAAAAGAAATATGTTAAAACTAAATTAAATAAGCAAATTTCAACTCATCTGAATATGTTAAGCCATTAACAGTCTTTCCTAACGGAATCCAAGACCTATGCTGTTCTAACAATTTCGATGGAAAAGAATGTAAAGTAGTTCTAGAATGTTGCCCTAACAAAAAAGTTAACCATGTGACAGCATCAAAAGTGAAAATGCTCCTCAGAACTTCCTGAATGATATGAGAGACATGATTTTACAATATTAGTGGTTTTCACTCCTACATTTAGTTATATTTAGATTCTACCACTGTATCTAGTGTGATACGATATTTATCCACTTGAGACAGTTAAATTTTCAGCAAGGCTCACGTTTTAAATATTTTAAATTTAACTGTCAACAGTGGATAATTATCGTGTTACACAAGATTTGGTGATGGAATCTGTTTCTCTAGTGATTTTCTAAAAATATGCAGGCAAACTTATTTATTCTTTTGGAATGATCTGCAAAAAGATGTGTTCTATCTATGTGACGTCATCAGATATGGTCCCCTTTTTTCATGCCGTCACAATAGCAAATATAGAGGAAAGAAAGAAAATTTGACGTCATAATCGGATTTTAACCAATGATAAACTGAGATCAAACAAACCACATGTTGATTTTTTTTTATACAATTAGTGTAGAAAGGGATAAATTAACAAAGAATTAGAGAAACATTTTTAAACAACTCACCTGCCATAATTATTCTTCAGTTGTGTTCTTTTTTCCATTCATCTAGTTTTTGACGTATAGCGTTTTGTCTTTCCTCCCTTTCCTGTTCCTCTATTTCTACCTCCTTCTTCACTTTCTGCCACTTCTGTACAAGGTTTGATACCTTTTTGGTTTTTAATTGTCCACCTGATTGCTGAAAAATCAAGAAATGTATGTTAAGCATGAAGATCATGTGTTGCTTTATTACCCTTGAGTGTTAAACATGAAACTGTACAGCAGTCACCATGAAATGGACTGGCATGAAAAGGCAGACAATTCAACTGTTTTGATAAAGGACACACATATGTAAAAGAAGGCCCAATTATACTATATTCTACAAAGAATGTGTGTGTTTATAAATAAAAAAAATTAACTTAAAATACATAATGGCTCTGATTCAGAAATCAATTAAAATTTATGAAGGTGACATATAAAGAATAGAATGAATCACAAACTGATCACTAAACATATACCCATAAAGACTTGTAACCTGGTTTAACTAAACATATATCCATTAAGACTTGTAACATGGTTTATGTATTCATCAAACAAATTTTAACATCTAAACAGTCAGCAATGAGATTATAACAAAAAAATATCTCTTTTAATTTTCTCTTTTACAGTAAATATTTAAGCATTGCCTATAGCTAATGACAGGCATATTTCATCATCTTTATCTAAGAAGCATGTCTTTTGTTTTAAACATCAGATATATTTTGAGTCTTATCTAATCTTACTAATTTATAATTATGAGTAAAATGAAAGATCTAAACTGATCCATATTTATTTGTTTAATAACCCATCATCACCCAAGTTTCACCTTTTCTTTCTTCTTTTTCTTTCTCTCTTTCTCCAGCTGTGAATATGATGCAACATCTCCAGTGGCAGCTATTTCCATAGCAACTGGCATATCAGCCCCACCTTCACTATAATATTGCCCTGTCTCCTGATATGGTTCATTACTGGTATTTGGATCATAATAAGAAGGATATGGATTTTCTGCAGTAAATATCTGAGGGGGTCGGGCAATAATGGAAGGGTCTACAGGGACTGTTTCTGATTCATTATACTGTTCCTTCACATCAGTGTTACTACCACATTCAGATGTTTCGGCATCAACCTGAAAATCTGTTTCATCCTCCATTATTTCACCGTCTATATCATCAGAACACAGGAGATGGCCTTCGGGAGGTCCTGGGACGTCGTACGATGAGTAAATTTCCTCCTCCATGTCTTCCTCCACAGGTGGTGGGGGAGGGGGTGGGGCTGTAAGGAGAAATTCTAAGTCTGTCCCTGGAGGGGGTGGTTCTCCCCTTATGACCCCACTATATTCTGTTCCACTTATGAAGTTTGTTACAGCTTCATAATCTGGCCATTCTTTAGCAATCCTTGGTTTGATAGTGCTCTCAGGTTCCTCCTACAAATACAAATACATGTACATTAAGTTTACTTGGTTGTATTTTGTGAAATAAATTCTTACAATTTCCAGGGGCGTTTATTAAGACTTGAATTACTTGTCATTGATATCTATTAGTGCCAATTTAATATTTTTGACAAAAAAGCATAGCAAATCTGTAAAACTCATCTCAATACTGATTTATGACCAAACAAAATAAAGTCCATAGTCATGTCAACTCATTTCATCATCAAATCGAACAGAATTTTGTAGTAACTGGAGAAATCTGAATACGAAAAATAGTTTTAAGTGTAATCATAAGATTTTAGGTATGTAAATAAAGTCTGTTTCAACATTGTGTATTTATATGGAAAGTTATGTTGTTGTTTTTGATACATGTATTGAATCTGATGAACTTAAAGCTTGTAAATTTAATATTTACTTTTCTTTATATCTTAATTAGATTAATTTATGGCATGGAATAAAATTTTAACATGATATAGGAAAAATCTTTACCACATTATCTTCTGTTGATGAAACAGAATCTTTGGTGGAAGTAACTTCATCTTGTTCTGGGGTTGTTGAGGTCACAGCCTCACTTTCAACTTGACTGGCAACTGTTTTGATTGGATCCTTGTTGACTGTAGGTTCCTGTTCAGGTGAGGAATCTCTAGCATCATCTTCCTCATCCTCATCGTCGTCATCAGGATAATCCCACTGTGTCTGTTTACTCCTCTTGTTCATGTAGAAGTATCGTCTGTATGACCTAGATTAATAAAAGATGAAAAGATAGATGAAACACTGTAACTAAAGTTAACTTAATTTCTGAAAAAGAACTCACCATTTCCCATTCTTTGACAACACAGAAGCACAAAAATTAACTGCTTGCCAATACACATTCTGGATGCATGGGCTTTTCTTCAAAATTGATCCTTAGGATTTCTAACTCGAAATTTGATACATACTATAACCACTAATAATTTTTGTTAAACCAAACAAGTCCTTAAAAAATTGAGCTTGGAGAAGCGAAAAACAAAGTCCCTTTGACTTAAATACAGAATTTTTATTCAAATGCCATTTCTTGATCATTAAAAGGCTCCTGTCTAAGATACATAACATTTCATGAAAATTTGACAAAGTTATAACATCTAAAAGTTTGAACTAAAAAAAAAAATCAAATTCAACTATCAGTTAAATAAAAATTGGCTTAAGATGTTGACATCTGTTTACATATAATAAAATTTTCTGATGGCTGACAAAGCTTTTGATTAAAAAAAACTTTCACAAAGGACATTTATCAGTTAAATGTTGACTACAAAAAAGTCCTTTTTGAGTAAAATGCAGAATAATGTAAAAATAAATTGTTTTAATTTTGCACTAAATGTTGATTTTTAGTCACAAAAAGTATTTTGTTTTTTTTTGTTTCATACGATTCTATTGAGGTCTGACAAAGTTAATGATGTCTTAAAAAACAATTCCACCCAGACTGAACCTAAACGTGGCTGTCACTGGTGAAATATGAAGGATCATTATGTCTCATTAGTGTCTTCAAATTAAGCACAGCTCGGAAGACTTCAAATTTTTTGAAAAACATCTAAAGATCTGCAATCAATGCCATTTTATCTTTTTTTCTGCTTATAAATACTGAACCTCCAGAACATATATATACTGATTGGAGGATACACATCAGAATTGAGGGCAAAGAATAACATCTTTTGGTCTAGTTAAAAATTGGAACATATTTGATAGATTAATTTGAAAACTGAATATCAAGTATACCACTTCTTCGTTAAGATTCCCCAAATAATTCAAATAGCAATTTTATGTACTATTTTTCACTAAATTGATAAGAATGATGTTTATCTGAAAATTGGTCAAATATAATTGTGAAATATACAATATATACTGGTATAAATAAATACATAACAGCTGTGGAGATCTTGACATTTCTACCTGCCAACATTGTGTTTTCATTTTGTGCAATCTAATGTGAATAATTTTGAATAGAAACAAGCATACAAGGACTTATATTTTCAATTCACTTGATGCAAGAAAAGAAATTGCATATTGGAAACAAGTAAATTTTGTGCACTTTGTGACAGAAGGAAATGGCCAAATCTACCATGCTGTCCTGTACTATACTGAATCAATTCTTTGTGGTTTAATGTTGCCAGGATGTTAGAAACAAGATCAAATTACCAATAAGAAAACTATAATCTGCCGATTCTTCTCACAAATGCTGCAATTTTATATATCTAAACTCCCCTTTTGTCAAAAATACTTTATCAAATTTTCTTTAGATATGCCATCTTGAAAATGTGCATTCCCCTTCTATGAAAATTTGTTCATATCATATGATTTTGACATATATACTTTCTGAACTGAACTTTTAAAAGTATACAAAAGTGTTATAATTGAACTTTTATCTGTGTAGTATCAACTCTTTCTCAACTTCATATCTTCTACTTATATAACTATTCTATAAAAAATTAGAGAAGCAAAGTTGAGGATTTGTTTATAATTTCTAAAAGTTGAAATGGTAAAATCTGACTAACTTGACATAAACTACAACACCAAATTATTAGGTTGTTGTATACTTTTGGAAAAATATAAATGCTGTTTGCTTGCACATGATTCAGATTATTTGTGAAATCATGTGATTTATAAACTACATTCCTTCATGAGAGGTTTATATGTACTGTAGTATCTGTCTTGTACACCATTTTTACTTTAAACTTGAAGGCTGCTACAACAAAATATCTCAATTTTTCAAAAAAAACAATAATTTGGAGTTTGTTTAATTTGTTAATTCTGGTTGTATTATTTTTTTTCCTGTTCATACTTTTTTCTTAATTGTTATGAACGAAACTAGTTGTTCTTTTGCAAAGAATTCATTTTATTTATAATTTACCAAATAGAAATTTCAAATGCATCAGCTGAAATCAACATGTTAATAGTCAAATAGTGTATTTTATAATTTTATATAGATATGTTTATCCCCAAATAAGGTTGCCTATAATTGCTGACATTCACTTCATTTGAACTTTGGTGGATAGTTGTATCATTGGCAATCATACCACATTTCCTTATTTTAACATCATTTCTTTTTCTATAATAAATTTAATTGAGATGCAGTTTTTTTTATGCAGTTTTTAATGCAATACATTTTCAGTGCTATTACGAATGTTTTACTTTGTATATTTACCAATACAAATGTCATATTTTTTCTATCCTGTTTTTCAAATGTTAAAACTGTTTTATGATTTAATGTTGTATTTTTTTCTGTGCAGTTTTAAATGTTATATTTTTTTCTGTACAGCTTCATAGGGTTCTTAAATCTTTTTTATGTGCAGTTTCAAATGATGTACTTTTTAAAAATGTTATATTTTTTCAGCAAATTATAAAATATTAAATATGTTTGATGAAGAACAGCAATAAACATCATATTACACAACATTTTACTTCTGGTAAACTGAAATAGAGCACAGAATTAGTACAGCATTATCACAAGTCTCTCATTGAACTATTTCCTTTTTTTTTTAATTGTTATAACCAGAAAAAAAAGAAAATTTGAAGAAAAAAAATGCATAAATGAACTTTTAACAAAATGAAAAAAAATATTTAAAAGCTTAAAAATTAGAAGAAATTAAAGAAAAAATTTCAAATTTAAAATGTAATAAAAAAAACTGTTTCTTCAAATAGTTAAATAAAAGTTAAATGTTACTCTGAATGTAAAAAGAGAAATTTACACTTACCCGATAAGAATATAACTTATCCTTTTATTATGTTTCCTTGGTAACAGCAAACCTCATTTTGTAGGATACTTTGTCATCCGTCATGTTGGTTTCTTCGGCAACTCTCCACTGTGTGACGTCTTCACTTCCTTCTTTGACAATCAATGTATCCCCACTGTTTGACCAATCACAAGACACCATTGAGTCTTGAACCAATGTCTTGTTACCAGTACTTAGATATGTTGACCATACCAAGTGTTCATCAGAACTTTATATGATGAATTTGAGATGAATATGATCACTGTCAATTCCATGATGTATTTTTTTGTGTCTAGATTAAGTCAAAAATTTGCATAATGCCTGGGCAGAGAAAATAGTTCTCTGCTAAAGCATTTTTAGCACTTTAATCCCACTGTAACACAATTATGTTACCGTGGTTACTGTCCACACTGACCCATTGATGACAAAATTGTAAGTAAAACCATACCTGTCCCAATGACAAGACCACCCAGGTGGAGCTGCACTTCTTTCATACTGCTCTAACTGCCAGTTTGCTTCCTCCAGTTTAATGAGATAAAATTCAGTGTTCAATCCACCAGCTTGCCAATCCTGGTGTCTGGTCTGTAGAAATGTAAATAAATCTTTTTTTATTTTTCTTATCCTGATCTGTTGTTCAAAATCAAGCAAATGTATGCCATAAAGTCAAAGTGCCAGAATATCTGACATTGTTTTCCACAGGTCATGTTAAATCTAGTCTTGCTATGTATTTCCTTTAACAACATAATCAATTTGAAATTAACTTTAAACCATTCTTTTAAAAAGGTTAAATATTAATAATAACAGTGACATAGTTCAGGAAAATTCAACAAAAAAGTTCAACAAAGACATTTTATCTTTTTTATGTTGTAAGGATCATTATTTGAGTGTATACATTTCTTTGATGGTACATTTGAAAATGCCTGTACCAAGTCAGGAATATGACAGATCTTGTCCATTCGTTTTTGATGCGTTTTGTTTTTTGATTTTGCCATGTGATTATGGACTTTCCGAATTGATTTTCCTCTGAGTTCAGTATTTTTGTGATTTTATTTTTTATAACATACCTCCAATTCTACAAGGAGAATCTGTAGCTTTGATAGCCCTTTTTTTGTCACTTCTAAAAATTCTAACTTGCTCAATGCTAAGTCTGCTAATTCTGAAGCTTGCATCTGACAAAAATATAAATTTTAAACATGACACACGTATATAAATCCAATAGTGATTCTTTCTGATCATTAAGACTTTTAATTCTGATGCTTGCATCTCAAACAATACACAAGTACAAGCCTGTACAGTGACCTATAGTTTTTTACTTCTATGTCACTTGGTTTCTTGTGGAGAGTTGTTTCTGACATTATCAATCATACCACATCTTCTTTTTCTTATAAAACAAGATATGATACATGTTTCAAAATCCAATAGTGATTCGTTCATAAGAGAAAAGGTTAAGACCAGAGATCTAAAAGTGATTAAAAACACCCTAGGAATATCATTACAAATGTGTAAAGATACTTTTTCATAATCATTTCTTCACAACTTTGGTATTTAATTCGGAGTGATTAGAAAAATAGTAAACTTTTTTTAAATTGCCATACCTTTTTATTAGCTAATTCCACATCTGCTTTAATAGTACCAGTAACAATGTTCTCTAGCTCTTCATCAATATCTACGTCTAATGACTTCTTACTGGGCTTATCTTCTAATGACTTCTTACTTGGCTTATCCCATGTATCCTCTAATGACTTCTTACTGGGCTTATCTTCTAATGACTTCTTACTGGGCTTATCTTCTAATGACTTCTTACTGGGCTTCTCTTCTAATGACTTCTTACAGGGCTTTTCAACTACTTCTTCTTCTATTATTTCTTCTTTAACTTTTATCATTTCTTCATCTTTTCTTTTTTCTTCATATGAATTGTCTTCTTTTTCTATTTTTATCTCTTTCAATTTGATTTCAGTTTTTTCTGTTTCCTCACTTGTCTTTTTCTCTAGTTTTTCAGTCTCTTTTTCTGAACTTCTTTTCTCCTTTTCTTCATGTCTGTCTTTTTTCCTCTCTCTGTCCTTATCTTTTTCCTTGAAAATAATTATTTGATATAATCTTCTTTGATAAATAATTCCTACATCAATGTTTGAAACCCATACAAAATACTTCTTTTTGACTTCCTTAATATGTTTTCAGGTAAGATAATCATATTCTTTAGCTGAAAAAACTGTTACAGACATTGATGCTAAAACCCTGCAGATTGGGCTGAAACCTGTAAAACCAAACGTTCAATGTGAGAGAGGTTGTCTGGTTCTTAATCTGTTGCCAAAGTAAATTACTATGTATTCAAATTTCTAATTAGTTTTACAATAAATAATACACACCTTATCTTTGTCTCTGTCTCTATCTCGGTCTTTTTTCTCATCTTTTTCTTTTCTATCATCTTTTTCTTTTCTGTCATCTTTTTCTTTCCTATCATCTTTATCCTTCCTTTCATCTTTCTCTCTCCTTTTGTCTTCTTTATCCTTTTTCTTGTCTTTCTTTCTTTCCTTATGTTCTTTTTCATGTTTATCATGATCCCTTCTTTTTTCATCCCTATGGTGTCTATCTTCCCTATCTTTGTCTTTATCTTTCTTCTTCTTTTTCTCTTTATGACTATGTCTGTCACTGTCACGTTCTCTGTGACTCTCATGTCGTCTTCTGGAATCTCTATCATCTAACCTGGAACCTTCAATATCATGTTTTATATAATAGTTTTGACTGATGTAAAAGTCACAGAAGTAAAAATATTGAAATTTTTGTGAAAATTATTTATTTGCTTATTTTCGGTTCCCATGTAATAGAAATATCCCCCAAGCGCACATTTATAAAAACACTTAACATTTCTTTAAAGACATAATTTTCGAAAAATGTGAAAATAAACTGCACTGAAAAATTCAATGTTTGCAAATATCATTTAGACATAACTAACCACAAATAACAATCTGCTGTTTTAGTAGACAGGAATTATTGTCTCAAGTGTTTTTTTGTTGTCGCAATTTTCATTTTGTCCTCTGTCATAATTAGAAATATTTGAATGTTATGCTTTCACTTAACAGAATAAAAATATTTTTTTTTCTCTTTCTAAACTGTTTTCAAAAATTGTCTTACCTATTTCTGTAACAGGTGACCTTGACCTACTGTGGCCGTAATCAACAATTTTGGGTCTTTTAGCATCCCACACTGTCTCCTCTTCTCCAGACCTCTTCCTTGGTGGACCAACACGTCTCTCTAATTCCCTCGCCATCATTTCTTCAATGGCGGCCTTTCTACGAGCTTCTGTTTCCTGCTTTAGTTTGATTTGTTCCTTTATTGAGTCTATTAAAGTTAATTTTTTAGGAGCAGCTGGTTTTGGTTCACTTTTACTCTTGCCTTCTTTTTTGTCAGGGCTGTTGGAATCTTTTCCAGTCTGGAAAAATTAGCATTTAATATTTATAACAGAGGCTTCAGATAAAAGTGTTTAATATAAAAAATGTATAATAACTGATTAGATATCATGCCCAACAGGAAAGAAAGAATGCTTACCAAATCTGACCTCAGGTAAGTCACTGAAGTAAACATTTCATAATATTTAGCCTATTTGTTATTAACAACCATTTCATGTGGGAAAAAAGAATGTATTCAGATACAAGTGAATAGACAAGGAACATAAGTGTAAGTCTTTCTGATTACACAAATCATCTATAACAAGTTGGCAACTATTAAAAAGCTTGATTTTAAAAGATAACAAAAGAATTGTGATTGTCCATGTGATGCCTAGTAGTATTTACAGACTTACTAAAATGCAGAGTACAATATCATAATTGCTATATCTGTCTTTTATTAAAAGTACAGTCGGATAATACCTGATCAATTCATTCTTTACAGAAATTTAAAGTGTTTACAATAGACATAAATTGAGGATAAAAAAACTCAAGATTGATTACCTTTTTCTTTTCTAGAGCAACTTCTAGTGCTTTATCTATATCATCAAGGTCCAAATCTATATCTTCATCTTCATCTTTCTTTGATTTCTTCTTTTTATCATCGTCACCTTCAGATTCTGATGCTGAGGTGTCAGCGTCGCTATCGTCATAGGCAGCTAATGCTGATAATGCCCTTTTTGGTGATGTTTTAGTATTTACCGATCTTCTGTCATCTTTCACTTCTTTCTCTGGTTCTTTCTTTTTGACAGGTACAGATGGTGATTTAGTCTCTGGTGGCATTATATGGGCAGGTAGTGGTCTTGTGGCTTCTGGTTCTCTATAAAAAAAAAAAACGTCATTGTTAAAAGATTATTTATCCTCTGGTGGTATTATATGGGCAGTAGTAGTTACTGGTACTGTGGCTTCTTGTTCCCTGTATTTTAAATAAGTCAAGGTAGAAAATAATCATCTAGAAATAAAACTTTTGAAAAAATTACAGCTACTTTTAGCAAATGTTACCTTAACCTCAAAATCAAGTTTTTTGCCTTTCGTTCCATCAACCACTTGTATAAATAAAAGTCTTATCAAAATACAGCCAGTATGCCCCAAGTAATCACTTCTACACAAAAAAATACACAGAATAATTCCAAAAGTTCTGTATATTTCAATGAACTTTGACATATTAACCTTAAAATCATTGAAATTTTCTCTTTGCCTTTATCTTCCATAAAGATACATTTGTAGCTCAAGTTATTATCTAGAAACAAACTATCTAAATACATTTCTATTTTTAGTAATAGTGAAATTGAACTTTAAATTATCCAACCCTAAATCAGAAGTTCTTTAACTTCCTTACATCATCTATTTATATGAGTGGTTCCAATTAATCAAAGGAAGCTCATTTTTTTCCTGCGAAAACAATTTGTTTCTGACTTGGAGATGGACAAAGTGATGACTTTGAGATACAAAATGTTAACGTAGCTTTTTAATAATAAATACCAGTATAAACGGTTTAATTCAGCAGTTAATCACACATTTCATAAAAAAATGTTTGAATTATCTTACTCTTTCTTGACTGGTTTAACTTTGCCTTCCTTTTGAAGCTTTGCTACTTTTTCTTCATAGGATTTCATCTGCAGTAAATACTTTGTAAAGCCTGGTGGAATTTCCCACGTGACTTCATTTGTAACTGTGTTCCAGTAGTAATAACATTGTGTATTATCATCTAAAGTCTGCTGCCAGACTGTGGTTGGCTCTGTAAAATAATAGATGGTAATGAGACCTGTGATTTAACTGAAGAGGTGGAATTAGATATATGTCATTTGTTATTTTGAAAATCCAATGGTTGCACTCCCCCTGTGAAGTTTCCTGTGCAGTGTTTTGTGCACTGTTGTTCGTCTTTTCTTCGTTTTTAGATTTCGGCCATGGAAGTGTCAGTTTATTTCAATTTATGAGTTTGAATATTCCGTTGGTATCTCTTTCACATCTCTTTTGCAAACTAATTTGTTTGTGGCACAAATGTGAAAAGGCAATTTATAAAAGCAATGAGAGCAGCAAGGGCATAAAAAAGTGAAGCATCCCTTTGCAACCCCAATTATCAGTTAAAAAGGCAGAATTTGGTCTGCTTTTATATCATCTGATTTTCTGATTTCATTTATATTTAGGAGTCCTTTTTGTGTGCTCAGTGAGATGTTAACAACAATTGAGTATTGAAGAGATGTTATTGTAAAAATTTAAAGTGAGTAATTAAGTAAAGAAGAGAGTACAAACCATCAGGCCATTCAACATCTTTTTCTTTCTTTGTAATACTTTTTTCCGTATCAGATTTCCCTGTGAATTCTGAATCTCCCTTCACAAACATATTTTTGTACATAGATCTGGCTTTATTAGAAACAAAGGTTGGTTCTGGATCCTTGGTGTTACTAGGTTTCTGATCTGGATTCTGTTTGAAGCTAGGTGGCGCCTCAGGTTCCATTGCAAACCCTGGTCTGTCAGAAGAATCATTACTGTCTTCATGTTCAAGTTGCTGGAAGATAATACAGTGTGAACTAGCTTAGATTTTTCAATAAGTAATTAGAAATATGTGTGTTTATAGATTAAGACTAATTCTAAAAAAAAAATCAATAAAATATTTACTTTCTGACAGCCTAATGTAATTAATATAATAATGGAAACCTTTATAAAATGTTATATTGAACAATTTTGAAACTGAACATTTTTTTGTGTAAAATTTTATGAACATGATGAAACTGACAAATTGTTAGAAATAATAACTACAAGAACAGAACACATAAATCAAATCAATATAAACACTGGTTAAACAAAATGTTTCCAACTTGTCAGATGTGTGAACGTTTATAAACTTTGGAAAAAACCTACAGCTAGAAAGTTTGCTACTTGTGAATCAATGTGATCTCCATTTCCATTCTCTTTTGGCTTGATAATTTCTGCTGGAGGATCAATAGAGCCAACTGTAAAATAAAGCACATGTGTTAAATAAATAATTCTACTTAGTGCTACATTGTCTACCAATCTTCTTAAATACTGTTAATGAAAATATCATTCTGAAACTGATTTTTGGTATAACTAGTAAAAATATGAATTACATTTGCGTAAATGAGACATGAACTCAATAGTACAAAAATACAAATTTCTAACAGAGGTTGGGGACTGCCTACTTGGTCATGTACTTACCTGTTAAAATAATATTCATTTACTTTTTTTTCTTCTTTTACCATGGATACAAATATACATACCTTCATCTTCAGCCTCTTCTTCAGATTCATCATTTCCACCTGAAAATAGAGTACTAAGGGAATATATATTTTAATTTCTAAGGCCTAGCTACATGAAGTTTACTTTACCAATATAATATTTGGTAGTTTAAAGTACACTCATAGCAATCATTATAATGTATGTTACAAACATCATTTTCAATATACAGGAATGAACTATTGATTATAATAAAATGTATAAAAATAAGAACAATAATAAAATAAAGAAGAAATTTGAGGTTCCTTTAGAATGGTAAAATAAATGGGATAGGTGATTGACAATGAAGATACAAATTGATTTTATTCTTTAATTTCAAGATAGCTTCAAAAATAAAGCTTTCTGTAATTTTGACTTTGATCATGTTGATGTACTGTACATTCAGAAATTATTCCTTGCATTTATTATTTTGATTTTGTAATTTTAAACTAAAATGTGATTTTAATTTTTGCAATATTCAGAAAAGTCCTGTTTAATTCATATAAAAAAAATTCAAAATTCAATCATAACCCTGTAGCATTGTTGGCAATATTAAAAACATCACAATAATAGACAGTATACATGCTACACATGTTCTTATGTTTAACAATTTTCAAGTCAGGGCTTTTTACAGAGAGTGGTACAGGGGGGTTGCTTGCACGAAAAAAACGTGAAATAAGACATAATTTCACGTTGAACGCGAAATAATTTCTGTAATGAACGTTGCACGAAAAAAAAAATACTTTATTTGAACCTTTTGTGACTGAATCACTGTCTTCTTGTATATATTAACTCTTTGTTTTACTTGATATTCCCGATTTAGTATACCATTTATGATATAATTGGTTTACAGCTTTTGAAAAAGTATTTCTTGACGATCCCTGCCAAGTGTTTGAATTTTATTTGAAAAATACCGAGCACGCAAAATAAGACTTTGAAATCACGATGCAAGTAAAATTAAATAAGCAGAACACGTTGAACGAGGCACCCGTCTTGCACGACTGAACGTCAAATAAAAAAGTAAAAACACGTTGAACGTGAAATAAACTAGAGGCTCTAAAGAGCCTGTGTCGCTCACCTTGGTCTATGTGAATATTAAACAAAGGACACAGATGGATTCATGACATAATTGTGTTTTGGTGATGGTGATGTGTTTGTACATCTTACTTTACTGAACATTCTTGCTGCTAACAATTATTTCTATCTATATTGAACTTGGCCCAGTAGTTTCAGTGGAAAATGTTAGTAAAAATTTACAAATTTTATGAAAATTGTAAAAAATTGACTCTAAAGGGCAATAACTCCTAAAGGGGTCAATTGACCATTTCGGTCATGTTGACTTATTTGTAAATCTTACTTTGCTGAACATTATTGCTGTTTACAGTTTATCTCTATCTATAATAATATTCAAGGTAATAACCAAAAACAGCAAAATTTTCCTAAAGTAACTAATTCAGGGGCAGCAACCCAACAATGGAATGTCCGATTCATCTGAAAATTTCAGGGCAGATAGATGTTGACCTGATAAGTTGACCTGATAAACAATTTTACTCGTGTCAGATTTGCTCTAAATGCTTTGGTTTTTGAGTTTTAAGCCAAAATCTACATTTTACCTATATGTTCTATTTATAGCCATGGCGGCCATCTTGGTTGGTTGGCAGGGTCACGCCACACATTTTTTAAAGTAGATACCCCAATGATGATTGTCGCCAAGTTTGGATTAATTTGGCCCGTAGTTTCAGAGGAGAAGATTTTTGTAAAAGATTACTAAGATTTACGAAAAATGCTTAAAAATTGACTATAAAGGGCAATAACTCCTATAGGGGTCAATTGACCATTTCGGTCATGTTGACTTATTTGTAAATCTTACTTTGCTGAACATTATTGCTGTTTACATTTTATCTCTATCTATAATAATATTCAAGATAATAACCAAAAACAGTAAAATTACCATTTTAGGGGCAGCAACCCAACAACGGGTTGTCCGATTCATCTGAAAATTTCAGGGCAGATAGATCTTGACCTGATAAACAATTTTACCCATGTCAGATTTGCTCTAAATGCTTTGGTTTTTGAGTTATAAGCCAAAAACTGCATTTTACCCCTATGTTCTATTTTTAGCCATGGTGGCCATCTTGGTTGGTTGGCCGGGTCACCGGACATATTTTTTAAACTAAATACCCTAATGATGATTGTGGCCAAGTTTGGTTTAATTTAGCCCCGTAGTTTCAGAGGAGAAGATTTTTGTAAAAGTTAACGACGACGGACGCAAAGTGATGGGAAAAGCTCACTTGGCCCTTTGGGCCAGGTGAGCTTAAAACGGCGATCACGTTGCACGAAAATAACCCTTTACCACCCTCTTTACAGCAGGCGAACTATAGAGTATAGACTTTTTCATTTTGGTGTTGTTGATGGATGTACGGTGACCTAAGATCGCTTACATTCCTGGCATATGAACTCTGGTGGACACTTGTCTCATTGGCAATTATACAACACCTCCTTATTTTTATATTCATATTTGGCTGAAATGTACAACACCTCCTTATTTTTATATTCATATTTGGCTGAAATGTACAACTCCTACCTGGAATGTCTTCTTCTTGTCTATTGTAACCATACTTTGCTGAAATTATATACAAATATATATTACACAATACGATTTATTTTCTGAATAACATGAGCTGTCCTCAATTCTGATGGTAGTATTAAAGCAATTCAATGGATTTATGGACTTCATAATTTCTTTTCTGTAATTTAATAATCTAAAGTTCACAATATTTTAGTTGGAATGAGAGGTACGATTTAGGGCATGTTATATGACCTTCATCATGTTCATAAGTCTTCTTGTTTAGAATGTTTGGTTGCTATCCATGTTTCAGTGATTTTTACGAATCAACAATCAACCTGATAAAATAGAAACCAATGTAATTAAATGCTGACACAAAGGAATGGAAAATTCACCATTTCATTAACAGTTTAATTTTTAAATCTGAACAATATACATGAAGGTCGTGAAAATATAAACAGAACAAGGAAATATCAGCTGAAAAAAATACCAAATTACATCCCTGCAATGTAACTACATAATTTTTGAATTTAATGGTCTTAATTGATAAAATGTACAGTATTCATACCAAGATAGCTATCACTACTGTCCCCTAATTGTAGTACTTGTCTTCTTCCTCTTCTACCCATTTCTGAAAAATAAAATAAATAGGAGCAAAAGTGATTATTTGTTTAGTACATTGTAGATATATGATGAACTCAAAAATCAGTTTTACCCTTTATCTCAACATGCTCAACTCGATAACTTCATAGGGAGAGCTCAAGAAAAATCTATAACATCTAGTACACACAATCCATGTCTCTCATGTGAAACAAGACTTTATTCACTTCAATTATATATTTGATTAATAATTCATTTCACCTATGTGTTTTATAGTTACAATTAACATGTGCCTCCAACTTTTTCATTGAGCCAAACGCCAACACTTAAATTTCTAATTTTAGAAACATTTTCTATGGTTTGAAGTGAGCCCCTCAATTAATGGTTACCTATGGACAGTAAGGGGTACTACTTGTACATGTAATATTTATTTACTTTAAGAAATAAAAACACGAAATAATAATAAACATATATAGAATGAATTTTGTTTTGTTCCTAACCCTAAACTATAAATTTAAAAAATTAATGAGTGCACTTATTAATGCATTTTTGTAGAAAGGACAAATATGCTAGATTAATCATTGCGATTTCAGGAAAATCAGCATACAGATATATGTACATGTATCGTCTATCAGAAGGGGAGTTCTTATTATTCCCATTATTCGCAATGATAAAAACCTCACAATTATTTCTGATTATTCATGGAACTGAACAAAATACTATTAAGTCTATTCTATTCTTGTAAACTATGTTTTAAAATTGGGGTGTTTCCTGAAACCTGAGAATACTGTACTATTACTCACTTATCCCTAACCTGTTATAAGGGGGACATTTTGCCATTTAATTGAACATTTACAAAATGAGAGTTATCAGTATCATAAAATACAAAATTTGTTTTTGATCAATGTAAACTATTACCCATTTTAAGATAAAGTACCCATTTAAGAGGATTAACATGGTTAATACCTCATTGAGATAATGGTATTGTATTTCCTAAATTTGTTACTACATGTCAGGGTTCTTGCTAAGGATTTTTGAAGGCGAGTCCAGGGACTCGTCATTTTTAGGTATGATGAGTCCAACAGCAAGAAGAAAATATTTTATTGCAATATAAAGTAATATTTTAGTCTCCATTTCCTAACAGAGCAATGAAATGAAATCAAATTCAGATCACTTTTAAACTTTTGCTATAAAATGATGATATTTATGTTTAACTGTGTTCAGTTTATACAAAATATTTCAATCTTGATGCATCTGTGGACTCACCAGATTTGAAAATGGTGAGTCCAGACAGATTTTGATGAGTCCAGGACTCATGGACTCGCCTTAGTGAGAACCCTATATTGTCTACTGTCTATTGTATTACCCACTTTGGTGAAGGGTACCAACTCAAAACATGTTAATATAATGTTCAGTAATACGAAGGGTTTAAATCAAATCAAATGTTTATTTCCTAATCAAAGGGCCCTTACAGGCATATCAAATTTACAAACAAATAAATCATAATAGACAATGGGGTTTAGTTGATTAATGAGACAGTTGATTTTGTTAAGCTTTGTCCTATTCCAAATAATTATGAAGTCTGGCAAGGCTATTTTTAATTTTTTTTGGGACGCCTTCCTGAAAAATTTAAATAGCCTTGCCAGACGTCTGAACTATTTGGACTAGCCTTGATATGGCACTTGTTTTTTTTTAAGAAAAGTTGGTACCTTAAAAGGAGCAGTTTTATTCTTTCAGAAACAAGATCCTTGGTTTGTGACCAGGTATGAAAGCATGTACAGATTATAAAGATTAAAAGACTATCTATTAAGTTATAATTAATGTGTACCTTCTCGATGAAAAGGTTTTATTTAAACCATTTCTTAATTTTCAATATGAGGTCTCGTTTTGTTAACTTCTGTTCGTTTGTTATCTTTTCTTTCATTGGCCGAAATTATCCAATCAGGTTCAGTTTTAATACCGATATTACTTTACAGTACGTTATACCTAATCAGAACTTCTTTTGCGTACACAAATAACACTTTTTAATTAAATCGAATTTTATAGTTAAAGGAATATTTAGGGGTCCCGCCCCTTATGGAGCAACATATGGGGTTAATGCATTTATTTTTTCCTTTTTCCAATCCGAACAAAAATCCTTGTTTCGGCTGGGACTATGTCAATATAATGTCCCAGGTTTAGTCCCCCTCCCCGGGCCCCCCTTTTTCTAGATGCTGGATCCGCAGTGATTGTTTTCCCTTATAGTGAGTGTAGTGTTGCTTATTATGATCGATATACGGTTGCTTTTGTGATATCAACATACATAAATGATTTTTTTTTGTTCAGCTAAGGCGAATAAATTAAGAACACTGTCAAATGAGCGCATATAAAATCAAGGTTGTTCATAAATATGATATTAAACAAAATGAATCCGTAAGCAGTCGAATGTTTGAATATCAGCATATTTTGAAAAAAAAATATATCGATATTCTCATTTTCAAATCACCGAGATTAAACCATAACAAGAGACCTTATATATATGGCAAACAGGTTTAGACTCAATCTCAACACACATTTTGATTCAAAATTAAATGTTCTAATCTTTCCTTAAAATAATTGATATCATTACCAGTAGTTCATATCTTATTCAAAAATATGAAATATTGATATAAGATATGATTGCAGCGAAGGGATTTGGATTGCAGCGAAGGGATTTGGAATGAAGATCGTCCTGATATTCATGAATTCATATAAAAGAAAGAAAAAAGAAAGAAAGAAACAACTAGTACTGTTATTGAAATACTCTTTTTAGGGTTTCCAGTACTTGATCAGTGAAACTGTCCCTTGTACAACTTGAATCCAAATATAAAACACAGAAGTTACTCTGGGCCGAAGAGCTTCGAATCCACTATATATTTTGAACCGGTAAGCATGGTAAGCTTAAACACAAGATGATGTTCTGATTCTGCCAAACAAAAGTGAACTAGATATTGCATTTATAATTGATACATCTCTGAGTATTACAAAATATTTCAAAAGTTAAGATTCATTTTCAAATTCGCCAGTCCTAGAATCTGCAATAGCAAACATGGAGAAAAAAAACTACATATGATAAGACAAGGCAAAGATTGCCAATAAATGTGTAGCATATTAACATTTACACTGTTAGACAGACAGAAACAAAACATTCAATTTTAAGGCATAAAGTATTGACTGAGAATATTCATGACTTCATGTTATAAGGGTAGTAAAAAAATAGTGTCAAATGTTATTTTTAAAAAGTTTAACTTTTGAATAAAATGAACGTCAAAACATCTCAGAAATTAAGCTTATAATATATTTTGTTTAAAATTGCAAATATGTATACTTCGAGGTTAGGACAGTAGTATGTCATAAGTGTGAAGAATCAATTAAATCCTAAATACTAACGACTAGAATAATAAAAAAGAACCATATAAAAATTAAAAAAGTGCTACCCCATGCAGATAGGAAAAGGAAGGATAATAAAATCACTAAATTTATTTATATAGTGCATGTCATTTTCTTAAGTTTATGGTCCACCAGTAATGCTTCTGTAACAACAAGAGACGATTACTCCTGCCAGTGCTTTCTTAATGTTTTTCCACAAGTATACATTCCTCAGATACATTCACCAAGTTATTGCTATAATGCCAGAATCGAACTCATTTGTAAATTCAAAAGAAAATTAATCCAGAAACCCCTAACGCCAGGGCATAGTCGAAATATGTATAGCACAACTGCATGTTAATAAATAATATATAACAGCGTACATGTTCCTCATGCATGACAAAACTTGACATAACACCAAAAAGTAAAATCACAAATACTGAACTCAAATCATCAATTGTGCAAAAAGATATACTACTGCGGTAAACATGCTGGATGTCAGGAGTATTAAAATAACAACCAAATTTCATTAGAATATGATATTACACCATGCCAGCAAGATCTTCTCACCGATAATTATATAACTTTTTGTTCGAACCGACAGACACACGAAACATCTTCCTGAGTAATGTATACAGCCTCCTGAAAGATTTCTCCAGAATATTATATACATCCCAACGAAACATCGTCCAGGGTAATATATACAAAAGAAGGAAATCTTAAGAATGACAATCGTTATATTGAATATAGGAGGTATAAAAACAAATACGGTCTCCCCTGAACTAGATCTGAATGTTTTAGTCGTATGAGCACGTGCACCTTCTTTAGGAACATCAGACACAATGCTTTGAGAATTTATATAGGTCCACACATATGTATGAACAATTGTACTCGAGACAATGACTTCTTTGAACCATTATTAAGTATTTATGATGGTTACACTTTAATAAATGTATTATTCGTTTTAGATTTTTTGTTAAATATTTCATCTTTCCAATTGTGAACTTTCCATTTCTAAGTAGCAACATTCCAGCAACACCTGCCTATGGGGTATATATCTCCCAATTGATACGATATTCCCGTGCTTGCATTTCTTATCATGATTTTCTTGATAGAGGGTTGCTGCTCACAAGGAAGTTATTAAACCAAGAGTTCCAAATGGTGAAGTAGAAATCATCCCTTCGTAAATTTTACGGACGCCATCACGAGTTGGTTGACCGTTATGGAATAACCGTTTCACAAATGATTTCGGATATGTTCCTTACGTCGTAACTACAATCCCCTTCCCTTTAATGAATGTGACCTACCGAATTAGACTATTTACCGGATTTGTTATCACTTAAGCAACACGACGGGTGCCACATGTGGAGCAGGATCTGCTTACCCTTCCGGAGCACCTGAGATCACCCCTAGTTTTTTGGTGGGGTTCGTGTTGTTTATTCTTTAGTTTTCTATGTTGTGTCATGTGTGCTGTTGTTTGTTTGTCTTTTTCATTTTAGCCATGGCGTTGTCAGTTTGTTTTAGATTTATGAGTTTGACTGTCCCTTTGGTATCTTTCGTCCCTCTTTTTGGAATTATAATTCAGTACTTACAAAACAAATATTATTTCCTGCACAATGACGATCACTAAGACGCTTGATGAACGTTAATAGTGCAGTGATACATAGAGGCGGATTTAGGGGGGAAGGGGGCCAGCCCCCCCCCCCCTTTTTGGGAAAAAAGTTGCTTATATAGGGAATCACTGAAGCGTGACTGGAGCGGGCCCCTCTTAGGTCAGTCAGTGGGCCCCACTTATGAAACTTTCTGGATCCGCCACTGATACAGGCGATTCCCTCTATCTGGTAAATGACGTCATAATTAAAGGCGCGCATAATTGACGAGTTTTTTTCCGGTGACGGATGAACTCGAAAGTGGTCTTTTATTAGAGGAATTGTGAAAAGACTCTTAATCAGAAGGTTAAATGAAAGAACCAGTGGATCGTTAAAATGTACTTTTCATCCGTTGGGCTCATAAGATCCTTTTACCGATCTATTACTCATCAATTGAGTCTCCTTTATTATATGACTTCAAACGCAAAGTTTTAATTCACTGTTGTACCTCTTTAATGTTTTCATGAAAAATTTAATATTTCGTAATTACACATCGTTGACTATTATTAAGAAATATATACACGTGTTAAGCGACGTATATTTAGATTAAACAAAGTTGATAAAGGATACGTTTCGTTATCGAGCATTACACGTTGGTTCCGGTAAGGATAAAAGCTGTATGTGCACGCACTTATTTATGACTGCTTAATACTATTTGAAATCGCATAAAATGATGAAGCTGAAGATGTCACTGAATATCATAAACAAACATATTATTTAGCAACATTCTGTTATCAAAATGAATATTGACGACAGGTGCTTGCGTATTTTAAACAGTGGGTCTGACAAAGAAGCATGCAGTGTGCTACTTGAACTAACAACAAAGGTATGGATTATATAAATTTGCAAAGATGGAAATAAGTCTATTCAAAACATATATAAGTTATTATTATTATTTGGAACAGTATTTCGTATATTGGTCAGATAACATACAAAATTCACCTTTTTTCTAAAATAATCTTATACATTTATATGTACATGATGTAAGCATGTTGATGATGTTTGGTCAATGGACGGAACTACACTTTTTACACAAAAGTCATTACTACATACATGACATACATTGTGTATATGTATAAAGTCTAACTAGAAGACTATAAATCATTTCATAAGTTCCATGTTAGTGCTCTGTATCTAAAAATCATGACTATGATTGATTTCTTTGATCTCAGTGATTATCTTTGGTGGATCCGATTAAAAAAGAAACTTGATTTTTATGCCACTGCTGTAGCAGAGGGGCATTAAGTTTTACCCTTGTCCGTCTGTACGTACGTACATTCATACGTTTGAACGTATGTACGTCATAAAATTTTTTTTCGTTCACTAACTGAGTTTGCCTCAACCAAATGTAATTAAACTCATACTTACTTACTGCACGGTATGCTATCGGCATGTAGGGCAGCATCAAAGGTTTTCAATTTCTGTGTGTCTTTGGCCATCTTTTCTACTGTTCCCCATGTTTTATTCATGGTCTTCAGTTCTCCTGCTAAAGTACGTCTCCATGTGTTTTTTTTGTCTTCCTCGCTTACGCCTTCCTTCTGGAGTCCAATGTAATGCTGTTCTAGTGATGGAACTTCTATCTCTTCTAATCACATGCCCAATTTTTTTCCAATGCCTTCTCATTGATATTGTACCCATGCTATCTTGATGACACTGTCTTAGAAGATCTTCATTAAATATTTTGTTTGGCTAGAAAATGCGCAGGATTCTTCGTAAGCTTTTTAAACTCATACACAATGTTTATTGCCTCAACCAAATGTTATGAAACTTATACACAATGCTTATTACCACTAAATACAGATCTAGTGAATTTTTGTAGCGTCACTCTAACCACTGTAGAGTTATTCTCCTTTATAAGTAGAAAAATTGCAAAATTTTTTGTTTCTGTTCTCTTACTTAAGTTTTCCTCAACCAAATGTTATGAAACTTATACACAATGCTTATTACCACAAAACACAGATCAAGATTGAATTTTGGCGGCTTCACTTAAACAGTTCTAGAGTTATGCCCTTTATAAATAGAAAAATTGCCAAATTTTTAGTTTCTGTTCTCTAAATTATACACAATGCTTATTACCACAAAACACAGATCAAGATTGAATTTTGGTGGCGTCACTTAAACGGTTTGAGAGTTATACCCCTTTATAAGTGGAAAAATTGCAAAATTTTTAGTTTCCATGAAATTTAACTTTTATAATGAAATTGAACAAGGTAAACCAACACCTGAAGTGGTTATTGTGTGGTTGGGTAATAGTGGGTGGATACCGAAAGGTATTCACAGTTGTCTTTCACTATACATGCTATATAAGTAAAATAAAACAATAAAGACAACAACACCCATCAATTACCGCATGGTAAGAGTTGATTCTGGATGACATGTTTCGCCAACAAGGGTGGCGTCTTTAGGACAATATTGCACATGAAATCAAACAGTGAAGTACCACATAAACCACAAAACATATTTATAAAGAAAAGCTTGATCCACGGACACTTTATTAGCAAAGTAAATTTTTATGAACGAATCTACCAAAATTAACAATTGCCAAAATTGTACTTCACTGTTCAATTTCATGTGTAATATTGTGCTGAAGACACCACCCTGTCGACCAGAATAAACTCTTACCATGAGGTAATTGATGGGTGTTGTTGTCTGTATTGTTTTATTTTATACATGTAATGAAAGAATACATTGGATGTAAAATCATCTGAAAAAAAACAAACCAACAAACTCTGACTCATTAGAAGTATTATAATGTCATTATGATGTCATAATTGTGCACTCTTGATTTTGATGATGTCATAATTGTGCACTCTTGATTTTGACTAATTTTCTACTAAAATTTGATAGTTTTTGTTTCAAAAGGAATCACCACATGCTTGGACCACCATTTTGTTGAGATATTTATCTGACCTGTAAACATGGTACATGTACATGCATCTAAGTTTTGAAAAAAATGGTTGAATGTGTGGCTGATGGTTATCAAAATGACATAGACTTTACAAATGCATAAATAACAGTTAGTCTTCTAAAACTTAGTAATAAGTTATGAACTTTGACATTACTTTATAATTGTGAATCATATCTTTGATATTTTCAGCATGCACAGACTTTCAGTTTTCCAGATCTAAAATTAGAAGCCAAACAGGTAGGTACATGTAATATTAAACTTTCTAAATATGACAAGCTGATAGCGAAAAAAACCTGAAATTTTGTAAACATGACATTGTGGTTTGTTTTATAGCCTTTAAAAGTAAGCCAGGATGTCTTCCTCCATCTTTGATTTTGAAAAAGCAGATTACAATACGTCTATTTACTTGCATAAGAGGTGCAATGCATTTCCAGATAACTCCTCCTACAGTTTGAATGTTAGGCTGACTGTTTGTACACATTTTGAAGGTGTGGATGTGATCAGGGTTTTGATTTTTATTGATATTTGCTCTTTTTGGATATAGTTGAACTTTGTCATTTTTTTTAGTATTTACTTGCATAAGAGGTGCAAAGTGTTTCCGGGTAAATTTTCCTACAGTTTGAATGCTAGGAATTTTTCACAAGAAAAGTCTTCTCAGTGAACCATAAACCTATGTGTTCTCATGTTCAATTTTGTGCATTTTTAGATAACACTTTGCATCTGCAGGGCATCATTTGTGTCTCCAAGACACAATAATATCTCAAAGGAAGTCTCACACTGGCTTTGTTATAATACAGTTACTTCTGAGTGGAATGGGGGGGGGGGGGGGGGGGGGCATCACTTTGTCTAGTTTCAACTGTGCCTCATAAAGGGAGATAACTCAGATCAAGTAGCTTTTATTTTAGAACATGATAGAATGTATTGTGAATTTACCCTTTTTCACTATGAAACAAGAAAACAAGTCTTGTGACCCCATTTTTCTGTTACTAGTTAGAAAGCATATAATTAGAGCTATCTTCTCATTTTTTATCTACATATTCTATGGTAAATGATGGTGTTCGTTTTATTACATAAAATTGGGTTTTTTTATGCATAAACTACATTGTATATAAAATTTGAGAATTTTGTACAATTTTGCATAACCTGTACAGCCCAGTGACCCATATATACATACTATTAAATAAAAAAAAAGCATGATATAAACTGAATTTTGACAAATGATTAGAAAATTTTATGGATTTTAAATTAGACCCCTCCAGGCCCCCACCATTTTTATAAACATGACTTTGCTTTGGGGTTTAGTTAAATAACTTGACATTGCTTTAGGGTTTGTAAAGTGCCAGCTAGGATTTGTATTGGTATGATAATTGCTGGTGCAACATATCCCTTTTCTGATATGAGATAAGATAAAACAAAACTATTTTGATTTGGCATAAGTCAAATTGACATGTGCTATATATGTTAATGAAAATCAATTGATTAAGTCAACTTAACATTATGACACAATGATGAGTTATGATTGTCAATGATTGTAGATACATATATATTTGTAAAAGGATGCAATATTTGATAAAACAATATAAAAAAGAAGATGTGGTATGATTGCAATTGTCCACAAGAGACAAAAATGACAGACATTAACAACTATAGGTCAACGTACGGCCTTCAACAATGAGCAAGGCCCATACCGCATAGTCAGCTTTAAAAGGCCCCAATATGACAATGTAAAACAATTCAAACGAGAAAACAAATGGCCTTATTTAAATAAAAAAATGAACGAAAAACAAATATTGTAACCCAAAAACAAACGACAACCACTGAATTACAGGCTCCTGACTTGGGACAGGCACATACATCAATAATGTGGTGGGGTTAAACATGTTAGCGGGATCCCAACCCTCCCCCTAACCTGGGACAGTGGTATAACAGTACAACATAAGAACACAGTATAAAAATCAGTTGAAAAAGGCTTAACTCATCAGATGGACAAAAATACAAGTGGACGTGGACGGGTACTTGTACATCCCGACAACAAAAAGACACTAGGAACAGATCTGAGAGTACTCGCAGTTATCTGACAGCTAGTTCAAAGCCACTAACAACTAATAAAAATATCATGCATCTAAGACTAAAATATCAATCCGTACACATCCAACATTCAATGGATTTAGTGTAAAGACGTCATAAACAGTCAGAGAAAAACATGACCTTGTGCAATGCCAGTTACAGGTATCGACAGATTGTAGATCACATGAATGTGTATATATGTATATAACATACTAGTAATATTTAGTTTGCTTTTAATTTACTGATAATAAAATCAATATTTATACCAATAAAAACAATATTCAATGATCTTATTACAGTGTTGAATTGGTAACCTTTTAGAATAAGTTTATTTATAGGAGCGATAAGTTTACAAGGATCATGTCTAAATTTCCGGGCAGGGTTAACAACATTTCCGTAAAAATGATGATGTGTTATCCCGTTTGAAATAAGTTTTCTACAGGTACAACCAAACTTCTAAACCAAATCTTTCTATCTATGGAAAAATTTAGTAAAGGTTTTAAGTAATTTATGGTAACGATATCCCTGGTTTAATAATTTACTAGTAATATATAGATTGCATTCGTTAAAATCAAAAACTTCACAACAGGTACGGGCGTAGCTAACGAGCTGTGAAATATAAACACCATAAAATGGTGCTAAAGGAACATCACCATCTAAAAATGGAAAATTAACAATAGGGAACGAAAAATCGTCCCTTTTGTCGTAAATTTTAGTGTGGAGTTTCCCGTTTAAAACCGAAATATCTAAATCCAGGAAAGGACAGTTATTACCATATAAATTTGATTTATTTAAAGTAAGTTCCTTAGGGTAAATTTCAGCAGTGTATTGAGAAAATTCTTGATTATTTAATTAAAAAATATCATCAAGATAATGGTAAGTACTTTATTTACCATGTTTACATATAAAAAAAGAAGATGTGGTATGATTGCCAATGAGACAACTCTCCACAAGAGACCAAATGACACAGAAATTAACAACTATAGCATGTATAGGTCACCATATGGCCTTCAACAATGAGCTAGGCCCATACCACATAGTCAGCTATAAAAGGCCCCGAAATGACAAATGTAAAACAATTCAAACGAGAAAACTTACTGCCTTATTTATGTACAAAAAATGAAAGAAGAACAAATATATATGCAACACATCAACAAACCACAACCACTGAATTACAGGCTCCTGTCTTGGGACAGGCACATACATACAGAATGTGGTGAGGTTAAACATGTTAGCGGGATCCCAACCCTCCTCTAACCTGGGACAGTGGTGTAACAGTACAACATAAGAACGAACTATAAAAATCAGTTGAAAAAGGCTGAACTCATCAGATGGATACAAATACAAATACTACACAGAATGGCCGTGGCCAGGTACTTGTGTATATCCCAACAACAAAAAAACAGAACAGATCTGAAAGTACTCGCAGTAACTGACTGCTAGTTCAAAGCCACTAACAACTAATGAAAAATCATGCATCTAAGACTAAATTTTAATTATAACTTATAAGTATTTACGAAAAATTTAAAGTAATTTTTGAATTTAATTGTAGGAGTTTATTGCTAGTTTACAGAAGAGACTTGAAAATGACCAGTCATCAACACAATGTCATATTCTAGCGTTACAGATGTTAAGATTGTTTAGTCGAGAAAAAGATAAACTGGTTACTATGACTACAGAATACTCACTAGGTCTTATCATGAAAATGGCGGGACTAAAACATTATGCTGAACAAACCAATCCAGAATGTGTTACCATCCAAGATGGCGGAAACCAGGATGGTAAGAAAATATTTAAATTTGGAGAAAAATGAATTTCACTAGTATTTTGTGTTGTAAAAAATGTTGAAAAATCCCACTGCACTGACTGTTAAGGTTGGTTTTCTGTAAAGAATAATGCTGTCATGACTGTTTTTGGTTGGTTGACAGCACATGAAACCTCTACAAACAAGTCAAAATTGTAAAAAATAATGACTGGATTTAAAAAATATATATTAATGTATTTTCAGGTTATCAAAGGTTTCTTTTCTGTATTTGCCATGATAACTTATTGTCAGAATATGAACTCATTATCTTATAGCTTTATTACAAAATATAAAAACAAATCAAAACTTAAGAAATTAAATTTCATTACTTTAGCTTTAAACATGATTCATCTTTCTTAAAATTTTTATAATTGAATTCTCACAAATAAAATCTGAAACTTTATCATCTATCTTTGCAGTGGTAGTTGAGGCCCAGAAATGTTTGTGCAATTTAATATTCAACAGTACACAAGCCCAGAGAATTTGTAGGTATGTATAAAAAAGAAGATGTGGTATGATTGACAATGAGACAACTCTCCACAAGAGACCAAATGACACATAAATTAACAACTACGTATGCATGGGGTTAAATAAAATAACTTGACTATGATGCAGATTGAAAGTTCCAGTTTGCAGTGTTTTTAGGTTAAAGACATAAGGTTGCTTAGAATAAAATAAAATATGGTTATCATGGTTATGCTTGTGTGAAAATTTTTAAAGATCAAAAGTTAGATTATATTAAACGTTAAATTTAATTAAAAGTTAGATTGAATTAAAAGTTAGATTGAATTAAATATTTATTTGACAAATATCACATGTATTAAAGTAAAAAACGTATAACATCATTTTATACATCAGTGTTAGGGGTCATCCATAATTGTCAACCATTTTCCAAAGTGTACAAAACGTACACTTTTTCAGACCCCCCACCCTCCCTCAAAAAGTGTACATCAACCATTTTCAGATTTCAAGAGAAGAGTCAGTCATTCTTAATAAAAAGAAGATCCTGTCTATTATATTTTAGTTTAATATAGAACTTTGCATTGAAAAAAAACCTAAAACATATCTGACTGTTTTATTTGATGACATCTATCTGTGATGCTTGTGTTTTGTCAGAATAAAGAGTACAAAGATTAGTGTTTCCCCTATCACACAGTGGGAATGGTAACTCCAATAAAAAAGGGCACCTAGAGCATGCAAAAGATTAACAAAAGGGCACATAAATTATGCTAAGAAATCAAAGAAAGGGAAATGCATGGTTATATTGCATCAATTTGGTAAAGTATGGACTGACAGTTGTTGATGGAATCAGAGCTCAAGACAGCAATCAATCAAAGTGTAATGTTTTAAAACATTTTGGGTTTTTAAATTTCCCGCCTGTATTTCTATTTAAAAGGTCCCTGTAAATATGCCATTCATGGCACTATTATCGTTTATGTATATATACTGTAACGTGTACATATATTGGATATTTTTTAAGTTAAGGTTAAACTTCATATGGAGGTGCTCCTAATTAAAGGAGGCTTATACTAAGAAAAATAAGTTTATTTCCGGTTTACTGGTTTACTATTTTGGAATGCATTACAAGGAAATTAATCGAAGGACCAGTTTAAAATCTTTTCACGAAATGGCATCTTGTCAAAATCAAAACATTCAAAGAATTTAGTGTTTCAATCAATGTTGTTTATTAAACAGAGTAAACGATATCGATCAATAATAAAGCAGGTGAAATTGACAATCGGGGGTACTGAGAAATGCTTGCAAACTTTTTGTTTAAACAATTTTACTAGTTCACATTTTTGAAAGATTTAGTTTTTATATGATTTGATCTTTTAATTGAGTAGAATTATGATATCGAAATCAATATCATCAAGTGAAAATAATAGAGAAGAAATAAGAAGAGAAACACACCCAAGCCAATTCTCGATTTTATAAATCGACTTTCCCTACGGAAACGATATAAATTCCAGAAATAAAAAAAAAAAAGCGTACGGTAAAAATGTTGATTTTTTAACCCCCTCCCCCCAAGTGTACGTTTTGTACACTTTGGAAAATGGTTGACAATTATGGATGACCCCTTAACTTTTTCTTATTTGCCCACAAAAATCTTTCGAAACGATCATTTGCCAGACATGACCTAAACTGAAAGGTCATTGATAGTAATGGTGCTTTAGGATGTGCGTCCAAAACTTTTGTTTACAGAAATAATTGCAGTCATTTTATACAATAGAGTGAAGCTATTATCAGATATATAAAAATACTTTTACAGGTAAAACTAATAGAAAAAAATTGACATCTAGCCATTTGTTAAACAGAACTTATCTTGTAAGTGAATCTTGAATCACTCATAAATTATCATTAACTTAACTTCTGTTTGCAAAATCAAATGCAGTGTAGCGTTTTTAGAGAAACGGCAAGACATTTCAAGAAGTAAAAGTGATAAAATCGTCAATATTAGTAAGTTGCTACCAAGAACCTAGTGTGATCCCAATTTTCAAGTCATAAAATGACCTAAATTGTGGGGGAAAAATGCCTGGAAGTAGAAATTATCTAATTTCAAATGACCTACCAAGTGATTTGTTATGATTAAGTTACATGAACAGCTGTAATATAAAAATATAAAATTGATTCACTTGTACTTTCAGTAAAAATGGTTGTGTGGAAGGAACAATACAGAGGTTAAAAACGTACAAAGATCCAGCATTAAAGTTTGAAATAAAGTTTTTTGATATGAGGATGTTATTTTTACTGACAGCATTATGTTCTGATACCAGGTAAGTAAATCTTTTACATACTGGGAGGGGGGGGGGAGGGGGTGTGAATATATTTATACCTATTTGCATATTCCCCAAAAAGACACACATTGTCATTATTTTTTGGAACATATACTATTAAGTTTTCTCAATAAAGACACACATTGTCATTATTTTTTGGAACATATACTATTAAGTTTTCTCAATAAAGACACACATTGTCAATCATTTTTGAAACATTGTATAATTATTAAGTTATTATCTAGAACTTTGGTTTAAGATATTGTACATATCTGTCTCCATAAAGGAGCACATTGTCTATATTTTTTGGATGTACAAAGTATTGGAAAAGATTTTTATTCTACTGTTTTTTAATGGATTTTCACCATTTGATACATTAACGGAAACAGAAGTACCAAAACAACAGAAGACCAAAAAAATAGGAATCAGAAGTACCAAAACTACAGAAGACCAAAAAAATATTTTTTTTATTTCTTGATTGTATAACAAAATGTAATCTTCCTATGTGCAGAAAATTGTATTTATTGTTTATTTTTTATGTTTGTAGACCAAAGATTCGTTATGAGTTACATGGCTTTACCTATCTGATGGAAGTAGTAGATCTGACATTAAGAGATGCTGAGAGTAGAAATACAGGCTTGGTAGACCAAGAGGTTGACCTGATCTGTGAAATACTAAAAATATTGTTTAATTTAACGGTGACAGTGGATAAAAACACATTGGATGAGGTATTATGATCAATCAGTACTCAAGGTTTGAAATTAGCACGGGTTCACTCACCAATGGTACCTTAACTTTGGTATGGGATACTTAAATTCTGCCTCTCTTGTAGAGAACTTTATATATTAAATAAAAATTTAAACTGTGGGCTATTATGCCAAAATGTTAACTTCAATCCCTGTTACTTTTTTGTTCATTAATGTGTGTGCCACTATAATACAAAGATTTTAATCTAGTACCTAGAAGCAAACCAAACATTGTCAATCCAATAGTAAAGTTTTAGTACCTTTCAAATCTTTTTTTTTTTAAATTCACGAAAAATACAGCTTATCTTTGTGACCTGTCCAAGAATGCTGTGTATTGTAAAATAATTCATTGCAAATCATGAATTTGACATCCCACTTATCCAAGAAGGAAAACTCATCAATGAAACAAGTACTTTAATGAACAATTTAATTTCCTTTTGATTGTAAAATAAGGATGTTATGGTACTCAGACCAAAGATAAGTCACTAGTCAGAGTTGACCAATAGAAACAATTTTAGTGAGTTCAAATATTTCCAACATTGTTGTTACGATAAATACATGTATATAGATATAAGAAAATGTGGTATGAGTGCCAATGAGACAACTCTCCATAGAAGTTATGATTTGTAAAAGAAAAACTATTATAGATCAAATTATGGTCTTCAACATGGAACCTTGGCTCACACTGAACAGCAAGCTATTAAGGGCACCAAAAAATGACTAGTGTAAAACCGTTTCATACGGAAAAAAACAACAATCTAATCTATATAAAAAACGAGAAACAAGAAACACTTATGAACCACTTTAACAAATGACAGTGTCTTCTTAACAATAGTTTTTAGAATATTAATTAACTTGTATCTAGGAAGAAGAAGCACATTTTATGAGACTGGTCAGTGTGTTGAGAGATTTGTTAATGGTCAAAACTCTATCTAAAGATAGACAAGAGGAGTTAACCAGGTGAGTCAATCTTATAGGTTATATCATGTCACTTTATCTAAAGATAGACAAGAGGAATTAATTTAAACTTGCCTTTTGAAATTTTTCATATGAATTAAACAAGTTTTTCTCAAAATCGTAAAAATTAAAATGCATTTAAGTCTAAAATGACAAAATCACAATAATAAATGCATGCAAAAATTTCTGAATTTACAGTAACCAAAATTTGAGATTAATTAATGCAAGTTCAGGAAAAGCTGCATGCATAAAATTGAGAATGGAAATGGGGAATGTGTCAAAGAGACAACAACCCGACCATAGACCAGACAACAGCAGAAGGCCACCAATGGGTCTTCAATGCAGTGGGAAACTCCCCACCCACGGAGGAGTCCTTCAGCTGGCCCGTAAACAAATATGTTACTAGTTCAGTGATAATGGACGTCATACTAAACTCTGAATGTATCAGATATCAGAATGCAAGTTCTTTTTACTGCCATGCTAACACAGTAACATTATTCCTATTGATAAAAACTCACAAGAATTAGCTTTATATTGTATATTTGCTTGTTTCCAGCCACACAGTTAACCTGTTAACCAATATACCTAGAGACTGTTACGAGGAGTTATTAATTCCCCTGAATGAGATAGATATAGAGGGCATGGAGAACAAGGAAGTAGAATACGATGGCAGAAATATGGAAGCAATAATACTTTTATTAAATTTTCTATTCAGTAGACTTGATAGGGTAAGTATAGGTTCAACATTTTGAAATAACATCTTTCACTTGTGAAAAAATCAACTTATTTTGCATTTGAATATAGAGGATTCATAAGTATCTGCCTAAGAAAATCCATTTACAGAATTGTCAATGCAAGAACAATCCTGAAAATATGCATTCATATAATTGAGATTGACAGATTTTATATATACCAAGAAATTCTGGTTCATCTCAAATTATGATATCTCTATATAAAAATAAGATCTGGTATGATTACCCATGAGACACCTCTCCACCAGAGACCAAATGACGTAAAAATTAGCAACTACGCATCAACATACAGCCTTCAAGAATGAGGAAAACCAATACAACATAGCAAGCTATAAAAGGCCCTGAAATGACAAATGTAAAACACTTTAAACAAGAAAACTAAAGGCCTGATTCATGAACTATAATGTCTTCTGTCTATAATAAGCTGATCTACAGTGACCCTGTTGATTACATTTTCTACTTGTATAGACAGTTAATACCAATTAAATAAATTCTTCTTTTTTTCAGCCTTATAAATCACTCAAGGAGAGTCTAACGCCAATACTTCATTGCTTATGTGAAATGTGTCGTGCAAACAGGTCAATCAGAAAATTCTGTAGAGTGAGGGTATGTATTGTCTATGTGAAATGTGTCGTGCTAACAGATCAATCGGTAAATTCTGTAGAGCTAGGTTAGGTATTGTTTATTTGAAATGATAACTGTAAAACTGGTCAGACAACTCTAATGCTAAAGTGTTCTTGTGTCATATATATATATATACGCACATGTTAGCTCACTTTTTTAAATTATGTAAGTCTAGGGAATGTATGCACTGTTTAAATGTACTAGTTTACATTTCAAAATTGTATATAGCTGAAATAAATGTACAACATTAATTTTTGCACTTAATGCTTATATCATTTTTCTAATTAGTCTAATTTTAGTGTACTATTCAGTTTTTAGATAACGAGAAATCAACACCAATTTAAGTTCAGAAATTATGAATGACCTTAATTCTGCAATGGCTGACCAAATGTTATTGACAGGACAAGTGCTTTTGGTCTGTTTCATCAAATGTTTTTTTTTTGTAGTTGTGATAAAAGAAATGTTCCGGAAAATATTTTACATACTGGAATGGTTACAACCAAAAAATTTTTGGAAATATATATGAAAATAATGTATATATATAGAAAAGAGTATGCATCAAAGTTACATGTACAACAAACATTTCTAGAAATGGATTCAAAATTCACCATTGAAATAAATCAAGGTCAATAGAGTAGAGCTGTAATTCAATTTAGTAATAATCACAAGAAACTTTTAGAAGCAACAATTGCTGGAAAAATCTGAAAAAAACAAAATAACTGTTGGTTTATCCTACAACCAAACATTGACAGTAAACATAAGTTTTGCAACTTAGACAGTCATATATATAGGCAAGTATTTGACAAATTTTCAGATATTCAAGATAATAATAGTTTTAGTATCAGTCACATTGCTTTGTTTCATGTAGTACCTCTCTAATCCCATGACTTCAGCATGAAAATGTTTTAATTATTCCAGGTGTTACCTCCCTTGAAGGACGAAGTAAAGAAGTTACCAGAAGAAGGAGAGTCTTTTAGAAACAGGTTTGTTATAAGGACTTATATTTTAAATAAACAAGAATACACACACTTAAATGTCTCGCATGCTTTACTGATCATTGATTAGATGTTGATTGTCCTAAATATAAAGCTTTACTACAAGTATCACATAAATATAACATGATCCAACAAAATTAGGTCAAGGTCAACCAAACCGGAAATACATGTACACCTTCCTATCATTCCATACACAAAATATAGTTGACCGGTTGCTTATAGTTTCTAAGTAACAAACTTAACCAGGAAAATTTAACATTGACCAATGAACTATGAAAATGAGGTCAAGGTCAGATGAACCATGTAAGACAGACATGTACACCTTACAGTCAATCTATGCAATAAATATAGTGGACCTATTGCATATAGTATTAAAGAAACAACCTTAGCCATAAAAAATTGATATTGACCAAAAAACCATGAAATTGAGGTCAAGGTCAGATGATACCTTGCCGTTTAGACTTATACACCTTAGACTCTTTCCATACACCAAATATAGTAGACCTATTGCTTATAGTATCTGAATTATGGACTTGACCAGGAAAACTTAACTTGGTTCACTCATCCATGAAATGAAGTCGAGGTCAGATGAAAACTGTCTGACGGGCACAAGGACCTTGCAAGGTATGCATATACCAAATATAGTTATCCTATTACTCATAATAAGAGAGAAATTAAGAATACTAAAAATGGACATATGACAGACAGGAACTTCATAACTTAAGGCATCTATATACAAAGTATGAAGGATAAAGGTCTTCTACCTTCTGAATATTTAGCCTTTAAGAAGTTTGTTGACGCTGCCACCGCCACCAGATCACTATCCCTTTGTCGAGCTTTCTGTGACTAAGTCGAAGATCGAAGGGTCAACAAAAACACGCAGTTGAATATTATTCTTTCCCCCTCCAAATTTGGTATTACATATCTGCTTTTATGAACAGTACATAAGATAATAACAATTAAAAGCCATTAACACCAAGATGAGGTTTATAGACAGTAATCTTAAAAACCTTTGACACTAGATGAGGTTTATAGACAGTAATCTTAAAAACCTTTGACACTAGATGAGGTTTATAGACAGTAATCTTAAAAACCTTTGACACTAGATGAGGTTTATAGACAGTAATCTTAAAAACCTTTGACACTAGATGAGGTTTATAGACAGTAATCTTAAAAACCTTTGACACTAGATGAGATATATAGACAGTAATCTTAAAAACCTTTGACACTAGATGAGGTTTATAGACAGTAATCTTAAAAACCTTTGACACTAGATGAGGTTTATAGACAGTAATCTTAAAAACCTTTGACACTGATGAGGTATATAGACAGTAATCTTAAACCTTTGACACTAGATGAGGTTTATAGACAGTAATTGTAAAATAATACAACACCAATAAGAAGTTTGCAGAGTGTAATTGTAAAATCCTTTTTTTTCCAGGTTGTGTAAATTATTAACTTCACCAATAACAGAAGTGAAAGATTTGGTAGCAGATTTTCTGTTTGTTATGTGTAAAGAAAGTGGTAAGATTAACAAGAATTATATCATTGTAAACTATAGAGGCTCTAAAGAGCCTGTGTCGTTCACCTTGGTCTATGTGCATATGAAACAAAGGACACTCTCCAACATTATTATTACTGATCTTTTAGTCTGTTTAGTTTCTCTCTATCTTCTTAAGTTTTTACTCAAAACACAAAAGAGGGAAAACATAGTTTTCATGATAATAGACAAAAATGAAAAAAAATGGTAACATTTGTCATTTATGGGCAATAACTCCTGTAAGAATTTGTCAAACAGTTTTGACGTATATAGACAATTGGTAGAGCTCATTATTTCTGAAATTTTTTGCTCCTTTCAGATTTTGTCTTTTAGTAAAGGTTCAAAATATGATAGACAAAACTTGCATTTTACTCCTATGTTCTATTATTAGCCCTGTCAGCCATGTTAGTTGGTAGGTGGGGTCATTGGAGACATTTTTAAACTACATTCCCTTATGGTGATTGTCCCTAAATTTGGATAAATTTATTTCAGTAGTTTCAGAGAAGATTTTTGAAAAAGATTACAAAAATTAACAAAAAATTGTTAAAAATTGACTATAAAGGGAAATAACTCCTTAAGGGGTCAATTGACAATTTTGGTCATATTGATTATTTGTAGATCTTACTTTGCCGAACATTATTGCTTTTTACAGTTTATCTCTGTCTATAATAATATTCAAAATAATAACCAAAAACTGAAAAAATTCCTTAAAATTACCAATTCACGGATAGCAAACCAAACAACGGGTTGTCTGATTTGATTGAAAATTTCAGGGCTGATAGAACTTAATCTGATGAACAATTTCACCCCATGTCAGATTGATCTAAATGCTTTGGTTTCAGAGATATAAGCCAAAATCTACATTTTACCCCCAATGTTCTATTTTTAGCCATGGCAGCCATCTTGGTTGGCGGTCTGGGTCATCGGACACATTTTTGTCTCGCCTTGACGGATTCAAAAAGCAAGACATAGATATGCTGTTTCTAGCGGCTGCGGCGGCACGTCAACAATGTATTAGTTTGTGATTAGGTCTAGTTTTTGTGAACCTTTAGTGATAGGTCAATGATATTTGGTATGCAGTAGTATTAGCATTAGCACATCTCATTTCAATGGAGATTATTTTGCCCTGCCCCCTCAGTCATGGTCTATTGACTTTGAAACTTTTGCTTAGTTTGCATGTATAAGTTTGTGATTAGATCAGTCTAAGATGAACTGCTAATGTTAATTTGCAAGTCTCGTTTCCATGGAGATTATATAGACCCACCCCCTAATCATGGTTCATTGACTTTGAAACTTTACATAATTTACAAGTTAATATTTGTGATTAGGTTTGTTTAAAGGGACCCCACAACTTATGATAAGTCAATGGTATTTGGTATGCAGTTGTATTAGCATTGGCACATTTTATTTCCATGGAGATTGTTTAACCATGTACCTTTAGTCATGGTTCATTGAGTTTGAATATTTGCATAACTTTTTCATGTTAAAGTATTGCTATTTTTATTTCAACATTTGCATTATCAAAATTACAAAAAGGCGAGACATATCTCTGTGTTAACAGTTTATTTAAACAAGATACCCCAATGATGATTGTCTCCAAGTTTGGTGAAATTTAAACCAGTAGTTTCAGAGGAGAAGATTTTTGTAAAAGTTGACAAGACGACGACGGACACCAAGTGATGAGAAAAGCTCACTTAGCCCATAGGGCCAGGTGAGCTAAAAAGGTGTTCCATGAGAGTTGTCACAACATTTAGTTGGAAGATGTTTGAGACAGCTATCCAGCAAAGTTCAGATGAAGTGGATGTAAGCAATTATGGGCACTGTAAGACCTTTAACAATGAGAAAAACCCATACTGTATAGTCGGACATAAAAGGCTCCGGTTTCTTAAATGATTTTCCCCACAAGATCTTGATAAGTCTTTTTTTATGAATCAGTGATGGTTATCTTTCTTCTGCTATGTTATAACAATGACAAAGTAAGAGACAAGAAATTTGACGTCATGATTGAATATCAACAATTGACTAACAACAAGTACATGAACTGTTTATTTAAAAAACGAAATCAGTGGTTCAGGAAAGATATCGGGGAAGATGAAATGTATGTTATGATTAAATTCAAATATAAGCATCAAATGTAATATGATGATGAAATAATTATTAAATGAGTTGCATATCTACAAATAATTGAATTGGATTGGTCCATTAATGTATTTGTCACGTCTTGACAGATTTGAAGATTTTTGTATTTTTCATTGTAGTTCAGCGTATGGTAAAGTATACTGGGTATGGTAATTGTGCAGGCCTGTTAGCTAACAGAGGTTTATTACTGGGTGGTAAATCTGATGGAAATTACTCCAGTAACTCTGATGACTCAGAAACAGAAGAATATTCAACTCTCAAAGAAAGGTGCTTATGTTTAACCTGAAATAAATATTTATCCCTTGAAGGCATTACAGTGAGTGACCTTTGGTTGCTAACTTGTACATCATTTATTCTTTGCTATTTTGTCTTGATAACTGTTGCGCAAGGGAAGTTTTATGATATCCCTTTCTCCTTTTATGTGGATCTTATTTTACAATTATCTAAAAAAACCTAATAACTTTGTATTTATGTACTCACCCTCACCCTAATAGGACAAGAAAAAACCAAGCTATAAGTGGAAAAAACAAAAGAGAATTAAGGGTAAAAAAGGGAAAAAAATCTTCCCCTCTGAAACTACTGGACCAAATACCTTCAAACTTTAACTAAATGTTCCTTAGGTATCTAGTTTATAAATTGTATCCAAAGTTTTGATCCATCGACAAACATGGCCACCATGGCTAAAAATAGAACATAGGGGTCAAATGCAGTTTTTGGCTTATATCTCAAAAACTAAAGCTTTTAGAGCAAATCTGACAAGGAGTAAAATTGTTCAATTGGTCAAGATCTATCAGCCCTGAAATTTTCAGACAAATCGAACAACCTATTGTTGGGTTGCTGCCACTAAATTGGTAGTTTTAAGGAAATTTTGCAGTTTTTATTTGTTATTGTCTTGAATATTATTATAGATAGATATAAACTGTAAACAGCAATAATGTTCAGCAAAGTAAGATCTACAAAAAAGTTGATAAGACCATAATTGTCAAGACCCCTTAAGGAGTTATTGCCCTTTAAAGACAATTTTAACACAATTTGTTCATCAAGTTTGCTAACATTTAAAAATCTTCTCCTCTGAAATACAGGTGAGCAATTCAGGCTCTTGAGAGCCTCTTGTATAATTTGCATAAATGATATTATGGAAACACTTTTTTCTCTATGCAGACTTTTTGCAGATGACACATCGCTCAGCTATCATGAGATCCAGGGGAGGGTTCTGGGGGTTGGATGATCAGTGCAATTGAATGGGGACCTATGGTTGGACACCACCCCCTTTTATCATGGCTTACTTTAGTAATGCAACTATATTTCTACCTTTACTATTTTTATTTGTGCAGAGATCTGAAAACAACTCACTTTTACCTGTATTTCACTTACCTTATTTTATATATAAAATTAATCATGATATTATTTCACAATTGAGATCTTTAATAGTTATCCCACAAGGACGCGGTGTGTCAGTGTAAGATCACCCTGATGGCCGCAGGCCAGAGGGTGATCTAACACTGACACACCAAGTCCGAATTACTTCTATTTTTCTTTCATGATATTTGCTGATATTTGTCTTTTGAAAGAATGATATTTACTTTAATATTTCAGGATATTATTTTCAATTATACTCTTGTGAAATTATTTCCCATCATAATACATTTATTTGGTTTTTTTTTATTTACTAATTTAGCTTATATTCAAATACACAATTATTATATTCCATAGTATTTGTAAAGATTAAGTTTTTTTTATTAACTAAACAATATTTTAACTTCCCAGATAGAATTTCACGGCAATGGAAAATATATCATAATGAAATATTTTCCTCCGGATAAAAAAATAACAACAACTACTGTAACATATTTTCCACAGGATCATATTTCACCCGGATATAATTTTGCTTTACACATACAGATATACTAATAACATGTTTCATCCTATTTCAGTGTCAATCCTGTAACCGGGAGATATGAAACAGAGAAATCCAATCCATTTGAGGGGATGTCTGATGAACAGAAAGAATATGAAGCAATGAAACTAGTCAATGCCATGGACAAACTACAAAGGTATTTGATACATTATTGTACCTCCTTGTTGCCGGAATCTAAGTTCAAAGTCCAGTATGATCCCTGTTAGACTGTATCTTCTTTTCAGAGATAATTTTATCCAGTCCAGTTGAGTAGGTCCATAATGAATCCAGATTATTTACCTAGCAAGATTGTGTTTTTGTATTTCAGATATGGAATTATCCAGTTCAGTGTGGTAGGTCAATTATGATTCCTAAAAATTTACCAATTGTACCTTTCTATTTTAGAGGTGGAATTATTCAGCCGAGTGTGGTTGGTCCAGATGGTTGCCCTCAGCCTGTTGAACACATATTAGAACTAACAGAGAATATGAACATAGAGGACCAAACTGAGGAGACAAGCGAGGACTGATGAGCTAGCACATATTGGACTAAAGAGACCAGTGAAATCTGACATCAGTAGAGAACTTAGACAATAATAAATGTCATCCACAATAGTAACCCTGTCTATGTTAAAACCAGAGGTGTACAGAATGGAATTATTACTGTTGTTTCCATTATATGATTTTAAAGCATTGTAAAAATTAACTTTAAATGCATAGATTGCAGCACATTTAGACTGGTAATTCTACAGGATTTAAGGTTGTTGTATGAGCGATGTGTCATGAATCAATATCAAAGGTGTTTCTTGTTGTTTATATATATAAATCTGTACTAATGCTTTTAATTCTATGCAGCTAAAGCAAAAACTCATAATCTATCTGCAAAATTTACCTGATTGCTTCAAATATTGACTTCAGAATTGAATTCATGATTCATAAAACTACTTCTTAAAACATTTTTTGGAGATGATTATATATAGGTATACTTCACAGAGATTTTGTCCTTAAAAGTTTTTTTTACACACTTGAAAGATTTTTGAAAATGGTTCACATTCTTATTTTTGAAAATTAAAAAATTCTATTAACATAACACATCAAAATGAATATCAGGAATTGCTTGAAGTATTGTTTAGTACAACAGACCACATCAGCAGTCAACTCTTCCAAAAAAGATGTACCGATAGCATGGGGTCTGCATAACCTGAATTTGTACAAGCCCAACATTTGATGGGGTTAAACCCGCTGTATGTGTACAAAAACCTGTCCCTTTGCCTGTTATAGCTATTTATATTGTTGATGTTACATACTAAAATATACATTGTGACCGGGTGGTCTAAGTAATCGAACTAATGTGTCACTAGAGGTTGTGAGTTGTGCTTTTGGCAGGTGTGTTAGACTTCAATCTTAATTGACTAGGAATGTCAGTTTTCCTACTGAAGATCTGTGGTTCTCAAGGCCCAGTAGCTTCCCCCTCCAATAAACACTGACTGCCATGAAATAGCACAATAGTGCTGAATGTGGTGTTAAACACCAATCAATCTATCAACAAATTATTTATAATAGTTACAATCTGAAGTATCCACAGATGTCTTGTTTTTCCATGACTGAAAAAATTTCTCTCTTGTCTAACCTTGGCATATTTTAGAATATGATGATTTGCAATGGCTTTTTAAGAAATTGTAATTATAGAAATGTTTTAGCCGTGAAAAAACACTGGAAGTTATTTGTTATTAGGTAAATGTAATAGTTCTACAAAGATAAAGTTTCATCAATTGAATGTTTAAAATGTTAAAAAAAAAATTGAAAAAAAATTGAAAACAAATATTTTAACTGTATACAAGAAATTGTTCAGCTGTACACAAATGTATAAGGTTGACATGTACATTGTCTAGCTGTTTACAGACAGAGATTTCGTTATCTAGCTTTGAGATATAATTGTTGTGGCCTTCTCATGATGGAACTAGCTTTATTGTTCTGCAACTCATTTCACAAAAACTCATATGTGAACAAAAGTAATCATAAGTTTATGAACATTTGAGTAGAACTTAGGATCACTTTTTGTGGCAAGATTTTTTTGTGACAAGAGCCCCTAATGGGAGTATATGCCATGCAGTATTCAATGTAATGATGTAAAATTCATTTCTCTCCAAAGATTTTTATATTTTCTGAAATATTTATGATCTTATTATGCTGTTTTTATAGTCACCATTATTAGACTTTTTTTTTCAATTGATAAAAAGATAATCTGGAAAATAATACATGCATGTAGTAAAGCATCTTTGACCTGATTGATTTAATATAGACAGATTCTTTTCCCACCCTTTATAAAATCTGACAACACTCCATACTCTTTGTTTTGTTAATTATTATGTCCATCACCTCAAAACGTTTGAAGGTGTACAAGGATATAGAAAACTCCTAGGATAATGAAATTTTGTAAGAACAGGATGTAAATGTAAAACCAAGTGTTGTCAAATCCTATTAAAAGAAAAATGGAGTCACATAGTCTTGCTTTATTCAGAGAATTATAGATTATCGATGGTTGACCATACAAGAAGGTGTTTCTAAGCTACTATCTCTTTGAAGGGCGACAGCCCTGAGATGGGATCAGACAAGCAACATCCTTGGGTTTGAAATGCCATTGATAATCTGTTTATTGCCATGACCTAGACTCATGCCTTCCTTCATCTCTTTTTACTTGACTATAAAAACTCATATCCCTGGAGTAGCATGATATAAATAGATAATAATAACATTTTAGAAAATAAGATAATTCTAAATCTTGTGATTATTCACATCCATATCTTCTTGTTGTTGCTTTTAATTATGTTTATCTCTTACAATGTAAATAATATATTTATAACTTAATGTATTAAATATTGTACAAAATCTTTACAGACTTGTGAATTATTACAGCATTTTTCAATGGACCATATTCTGGAATTTTTATTAGAAAGCTGACATCTGTTTTTAGAATGAATACCCGTAAAAAGGAAGATGATGTATGGTTGCCAATGAGACAACTCTCAGAATCTCCACAAGAGACCAAATGACACAGAAATTAAGGCTATTGGTACTTTACGGAACGGAACGGAACGGAACTGAATTTCATTTAAGGTATCCAAAGGGGGCATTTATCAAAATTTCGAAAAATCTTTAAAACAAAACAAACTTTAGAATTTCTGTGTTTTACGGTTTTCCATATACAAATAACACAAATGTATACTTAATCTCATCTTCACATGTGAAATGTGTAATAATGTATAACATCGGGAAATATTCTGTAGATGAATATGTCGGATTGTCCTGATAAATTATCATGAAATTAACGCATTTGCAAGTCATGCATTATGATATCTAGACTGACCTCACGTCGTCCTTGATTAGAGACAGTGATCAAAATGAATCTGATTTAAACTTTTTAATTTATTTTTCCGTTCCGTTCCGTTCCGCAAAGTACCAATTGCTCTGAGTAATTGGTATTTAACGGAAAAAACGGAAACAGACATCTTTAATGTAATTAAAGCAGTATGATAAAAAAAAAATTGTCTGACACCTCTTTTTGCATGAGTGGTATGTGTTTTAGATAGCATTTTCGACTTGATCAATAATAAAAAATTGAACACAAAGGCAGGTTACACAAAAAGTCTTTCTCCTTTCATCGGTAATTATATTTTAAAAAAGGGGCCTTCAACAGCCCGTTCCGACGATGATTAGAGACAGTGATCCAGTTGAATCTGATGTAAACTTTTTAATTTATTTTTCGGTTCCGTTCCGTTTCGCAAAGTAC